>NC_091436.1:40724110-41009920 GCF_964237555.1 Oryctolagus cuniculus
AAGAAATGTAAAATGAGCCTCAGTAAGCTAGAATCAAGGTGACCACAAAGTGTACACCTTCCTAGCGCATCTGATTTATTGACTTTGCCAGGGGCTAGAGGCTATTTGCGTGAGACCTCCTGACACCTTCTCAGCTGGTAGTAGACTAAGGAGTCTTTCTCACATTGAGAATCACTCTGCTTTCCACCTTCTGGTTCCATATCTGAGGGCCTTTGGTTGGCATTGGACCCACCTCAATAAGGTTAGTTGATTAGCAACCATAACTCTACCTGCAACCTCATTCCTCTTGCCATGAATTTACACCTGTATGTCCTATTCACAGATTTAGGGTTAAGAAGATGGATGTCTTTGGAGGGATATTATTCTAACACACAATCAGTAGATAATATTATATGACTACTAACTCTAACTTTTAAGAAAATATATTTATTTGAAAGGCAGAGTTACAGAGAGGTAGAGCCAGAAAGAGATCTGCTTGTTGGTTCACTCCCCACATGGCTTCAATGGCCAGAGCTGGGGCGATCAAAGCCAGAAGCCTGGAGCCTCTTGCAGGTGTCCCACATGTGTGCAGAGATGCAAGACTTGGTCCATCTTCTATTGCTTTCCCAGGCCACAGAAGAGAGCTGGATCAAAAGTGGAGCAGCCAGGACTCAAACCAGTGCCCATAGGGGATGCTGGTGCTGCAGGTGGCGACTTTACCCACTATGCCACAGTGCCAGCCCCTCTCAAGATTCCAACATAGGCAATAACATTAAGTAATAACAAAATGAACTAAATATATATGAGTTGTACCTTAAGCCAAACATATTTTCAGTGTTATTTTTACAAATAAACCATTCTTGTGGGCAAAATTCAAGTGCAATTGCAAATTATAGAGATGTAGAAATCATTGCATATTAAATTAAAAATTTAATTTAATGATATTAAGGAGAAATTATTTATATTATCTGTTCAAAGAATTATTCCATTATTTTTTTGACAGGCAGAGTGGACAGTGAGAGAGAGAGAAACAGAGAGAAAGGTCTTCCTTTACCGTTGGTTCACCCTCCAATGGCCACTGCAGCCGGCACGCTGTGGCCAGTGCACTGTGGTGATCCGAAGCCAGGAGCCAGGTGCTTCTGCTGGTCTCCCATGCGGGTGCAGGGCCCAAGCACTTGGGGCCATCCTCCACTGCACTCCAGGACCACAGCAGAGAGCTGGACTGGAAGAGGAGCAACCGGGACAGAATGGAGGATTAGCTTATTGAGCCACAGTGCCGGCCATCCATTATGTTTTAAGATTAAATCCCAGTGCTAAACACTAGATACAAGAGGCACAAAAGGGACAAGCATTTGGCCTAGCAGTTAAAATGGCTGCATCTCAAATTGGAGTGCAAGGGTTTGATGCCTGAATTCCAGCATCCTGAGAATGTGGACACTGATGAGAAAGCAGGTTATGGCTCAAGTGGTTGTGTCCCTGTCACCCACATGGGAGAGCTGGATTGAGTTTCCAGATCCCAGCTTTGGCCCAGTCCAGTACTGACGGTTGCAGGTATTTGTGGAGTGAATCCGTCAGTGTGAGCTTTCCCTGTTTGTCACTATTCCTCTGCCTTTCTTTTTTTTTTTTTTAAACTTTTATTTAATAAATATAAATTTCCAAAGTACAACTTTTGGATTATAGTGGCTTTTCCCCCCATAACCACCCTCCCACCCACAACCATCCCATCTCCCACTCCAATCCCATTCTTCATCAAGATTCATTTTCAAGTATCTTTATATACAGAAAATCAATTTAGCAGATACTAAGTAAAGATTTCAACAGTTTGCACCCATACAGAAACACAAAATATAAAGTACTGTTTGAGTAGTAGTTTTACCATTAGTTCACATAGTACAACACATTAAGGACCGAGATCCTACATAAGGAGTAAGTGCACAGTGACTTCCGTTGTTGATTTAACAATTCACACTCTTATTTATGATGTCAGTAATCACTCCTCTGCCTTTCAAGTAAATAAAACAATTTTTAAAAATAATAGTAATAAATGAGCAAATGCGTCTAGGGATAACTTGTCTGATCCCTAAGAGAAGACATCCATTTCTCAAACCCCTAAGTTGCAGGTGCGCAAGTTCATGTTTAGGTACACGAAGTCATTCAGAACTCCTTCCAGAGCAAACTACTCAACTATGGCTGGAGCTTCCAGGCAAATCAGGAATTGTGACAGGGCTATCTAGCAACTCTAACTCACTCTTTTTCCTTGAAGCTAGTAAGCATTGAGAAGACAGTTCTCTCTACAACTTCATCCCCTTAACGCACATGTAATTTCTATGCTCTCACTGACCCCCTGCAGCTCTTGTGATAACTGCAAAGGTTTATGGGTGGCTTGGTGATAAAGCTCTGTTCTGTTGGAGAATTAGATACGAGTAGATCAGTACAGAAAGAAGGGATTTGTCAGGATAAGGAAATAACCAGAAGTGGCCACTTTCTACTGGGTAAAACCCTGTTTAGTTCTCCAACCTTCTTCTCCTTCCAGGGCCTGAAGACTGGGAGAAAACACTGAGCAATGTGACTTGCATAGCAGAAGTATAAAAAAAAAGCTTAACTGAACTAGTCTGAAGAAATATGTGTAAGTTTATCTGACACTTAAAGCCTCTTTTCTTGCAATAGCAGATTTCTTAGGCAGGACAACTCTACATTCACTGCATTCTTCTGACAAAGCTAGACAATGTGTACTGCTCTCTGCATTTTAAGTCACAAGACTACCACTTATTCTAAGAAAATTAATGTCAAAGGCATTCTAAAAACTCAGAAATGCAGGAAATCAGGCCCATATACTTTTACATTTCACCTACTTTTTTGTCACAATTACAAAGTGACATTTTAAAAATCCACATGCCTACTATAGAAAGTCTACCACTTTAAACATCTGGCCTAGAAAACATATACAGAAATACTTGATTTCATTTCCTCAATCTGTCCCCCGATAACTCTGCCTTACAAATAAATAAATAAATATTTAATATAATCTATGTTATAGATCTATACCCCCATGTTCATTACAGCTCAATTCACAATAGCTAAGATAAGGAATCAACTCAGATGTCCATCAACTGTTGACTGGATAGAGAAATTATGGTTTATATACACTATGGAGTACTACTGAGCTGTTAAAAAAAAGAGAAAAGAAAATACTGTCTTTTGCAACAAAATGGATGCAACTGGAAACCATTATACTTAGTGAAATAAGCCAGTATAGGTACCATATGTTTTCCCTGACCCGAGGTAACAAATAGAGTACCCAGAATATAATGTTTTGGAGTGAAATATACATTTCAAGATTCAATGATTGTATACAGCCTTTGTCTCTGTCTCTTCCATTGAGGAACAGTGTTTATTTTTCTTCATACTATTTGTTTGAACTCTATTACTTACAGTAGGGTTAGCTTTATGATCATTAAGTAAACTGAAAGTAGATCTTTGAAAAATTAAGAGTGGGGTTAGGAGAGGGAGGAAGAAGAATGGTTGGACAGCAGATTGTAGGGAGGGTAGGGTGGTACAGTGGGTAGTTCAGTGTCACAGTGTGTGCAGTGGGTATGCACTCTATGTTCCTAAATCTGTATATATGAAATACATAAAACTTATGTAACTTAAATAAAATTTTGTAAAAATCTATGCTATAAAGCAACTCATAAAATAAGAGACGTTCCCAGTAAAGATATTTTTCTAAAAAGAAGAATGTGTCCAAAGATTCTTAATTCACAATAATTGTAGTTAGCACTGTTATAGTGGAATTGATCTATGAAAGTAAAACTGGTAAAAGTCAAACGTAATTATTGAATTACTCAATCATGTAAATAGCTCTTGAAATTATCAGTATTTGCAAATAAAGGGTTCTAGAAACCTCAAGTCACATGACTAATTAGCAAAGACTGTAAGGTTACTGGGACTTAAGGAGCCACAAAGCTCTCACTAAGGAAAGCATGTTAATCCAGCAAAGGCACCACAGCATGAAGCAGAGGAAAAAGACACCAAGCACTCCAGATTCATGGCAAGCCCCTAAAAACACCCAAGAGAGAGGATTTCTAGTCAGCTGACATCAGCTTTCCCGCCTGCATAAGAGAGATTTCCAAGGATGAGGAAATGGTGCCCTAAAATTAGATCACCACAACACTTCAGTGAACATCACTGCAGAGCCAACGGATGCTAATCCCTTACAGTTTGTCCAGTCTCTTTGGGGAAGGCTACACTGTGTTGGTCAGGACTAGAGAGAAGAGAACTGTGCACAGAGAGGATTCAGCCTTTGGCTGAGCATTGATGAGAGCATTTCTGTGAGGAAACTCTGAGGATGAAAAAAAAAAAAAAATCACAGCCCAAAAGGATTAGAAGGGAAAATTGGCAAAGTTCTCAGAGACCCACGGACAATTTCTCTGCTCACTAGTCACGACAGAAAACAGAGAATTAGTAGAATATGCAAAATGGTTTTTCCTGAGTAGTGAGACAAAATTAGCTGTTCTGTTCCCACCTCACAAAGATTAAATTCAAGACCTGAAAGAACCAATCTGCTTCCAAGTAACTTACTAAATCCAAGAACAAAGCTCAAAAGCTTTGGTAGTAATAAAAGCCTGTCTAGTACCAAACAAGGTGTATTTCACTGTCTCCCATACAAACGTGAACAGAGGAGAAAATAAAATTCCTAACGAGGAGAAAACCAACCAATCAAAACTGACCCAGAAATTATGACGATGCTAGGATATGTACCAAGGACATGAAAATGGTTATTACTGTCGTGGGGTTCTTGTCCTCGTGCAAGAGAGAATTCAGGTGTGAGACAGAGCAGGTTTTATTGGGGACAAGCCCTCCATTACAACAAAAGGGACAGAGAGAGAGTGCCCAGTCACTCAGACTGGGGGAAAGCAAGGTTTCATGGCTGAATGGAGAGAATACACCTGGCAGGCCAGGCGGGCAGCTCAGCAGAGAGCAGAGAGGTGAGCAAGCAGACTTTGTTTAGAGGGAGGCTTATAAGGGAAAAGGGGTACAGGTTTCTCCTTCCCCTCCCCCTCCTCCTCTTCCTCTAGGACAAAGGGTTTACTGAGTGCAAATTAGGAAATTCCTTGCCAGATTTGGGGAGCCCTGGCACTAGGCAAAGGAGCTTCACAAAGGTTTTACTGCTCAGGGTTATCAGGCCAGGTAACCCATTTGGTTCTGGGGAGAGAGAATTCTCCTGGGAGCTTAACATGAGGGGAAGGGCGGGGACCACCTGGAAGATTACCAGGTCTGGGCAGGACTTTGAAGTGTAGATGCTGGGCTCTGCAGATCCCAGTTTCCTCAGGCCTTTCTCTCACACACATAGGCTAAATTCTAACTTCCTACCTAACATTACCAGTGTGTCCAAGACTTCAGGAAGCTAGAGGAAAGATAAAGCATTTTAAACCAATAAAGAGATGATATGAAAAAGGCCTAAATCAATTAAGGACAATAGTATGAAAATAAGCCTCAATGCTTACTTCAAATCATAAAAGTTAGGGACTAGCCGTGTGTATATCATAAATCATACTGGTATCCCACATCAGAGTTCTCATTCAAATTCTGGCTACTCAACTTCTGACACAGCTTCCTGCTAATGTATACGGGAAGCCAGCAGAAGATGGCTCATGGCAGATTAAGATGGAGTTCATGGCTCCTGGCTCCAGCCTGGCCCAGTGCAAGCTGTTACAGCCATTGGGAAGAATACTCTCTACCCCACCCCCATACTCTGCTCCATGTCACTCTACCTTTCAAATAAAGAAATCTTTTTTAAAAAATAAGTTAATTCATGGCCTAAGTAAAAAGTGTAAAACTATAAAACCTCTAGAATAAAACACAAGAAAAAGTCTTTGTGAACATGACAATATTTTTATTGTTTGTGTTTTATTTTCAAGTACAGACTAGGAAGCATGAACATAGAAGAAAAACTTGGTAGTTTTACTTCATCGAGATGAAAACCAACTGCCCTTATGTCACAAAAATGAATAGGCAAGACAAAGACTAGGAGGGAATATTCATAACACACGTATCTGACAAAGAACTCATCTCTAGAATACATTAAGACCTCTTCCAAATCAATAATGAGAAAAGCAATAAAACTTTAAATTGACAAAAGACTTGAACTGATAGGCCCACCAACAAACGATATAAATTGCCAATAAACACATAAAACATCATTAGTCGAAAATAAAGTGCAAATTAAAGTCACCAAGTACCCATTAGAAAATGCTAAAATTTTAAAAGTCTGATAATACAAAATCTTGGCAAGAAAATGAAACAATAGGCACTCATATATTGCTGGTGGGAATAGAAAATGCCACTATCATTTGGAAAACATTTTGGGAGTCTTTTATACAACAAAACATGGAATTTATATTTGAACCAGTAATCCCAATCCTAAACATTTACCTAGGAGAATTAACATATTTAAAGAAATACTTGTACAAATATATCTTTTTTAAAAGATTTATTTATTTGAAAGGCAGAAATACAGAGAAAGAAGGAGAGAGAGAGAGAGCGAGAGAGAGAGAGGTCTTCCTTTCTCTGATTCATTCCTCAAATGGCCGCAATGGCCAGGGTTGGGCCAGGCCAAAAACAGAAGCCAGGAGCTTCATCTGGGTCACCCATGTGGGTGCAGGGGTCGAGGACTTGGGCCATCTTCTGCGCTTTTCCAAGCACATTAGCAGGGAGCCAGATTGGAAGTGGAGCAGCTGGGACTCAAACTGGTGCCCATATGGGACACCAGTACTGCAAGTAGAGGGCTAACCTTCTATGCCATAGTGCCAGCCCTTTGTACAAGTATATCAAATTTGGTGATGGGTCATCAAAATTGCTGTATTTTTACACAATGGAACATCAGCAGTGAAACAACCAACTATTTATACATTACATAACAGGGGCCAATCTCAGAAATCTTGAACAATGAAATGGAGCCAGACACACAATGATGTACTATATGCTTCCATTTATATGAAATTCTAGAGTAGATAAAACAAATCTATAGGAACAGAAGGAAGATCAGTGTTTGGAACATGAGTTCGGTGAGTATTGACTGCATAGTGATGCACAGCACTTTTTGAATGAAGAAAATGCTCTATATACTTTTTTGTGAAGGTCTTATATGATGAATATTTGTCAAAACTCATCAAATTGTACATGTGAAATGGATGCATTTCTGTGTGTAAATTATAATTTGATAAAGTAATTTAATTTTTAAGGGTACACAGCAGCATTGTACTATCAAACTCAAGCAGCATAGGTGAAAATCAGCTAAATTAATCCTAAAAGCACACCCGAGTTGTGTTACAGGAAACAATTGAGCATAGTTCTCCTTCTCATCAGCCAGAGCAGAAAATAAATCATGGGTAGAAATTTAACTGACATTAGATTTTAATCTTTTGATACCAAAAGTTTGCATTGACAACCAAATCACAAACTGCATTTTGAACCTCAGGAGAATTTCACGATCAAGTGACTGGGGTAAAAGAAATCAATTCTGTATTCACAGATGAGTCCACATAATCATCTTACACTAAGTTATAGCATTCCAATCCCACTATGTAATGGCCCTTAAGGATAGTGAGAGAGGAAGTGTTCCTAGGGTAGAACTGCATTGACTCTCTCTCTTCTGCTTCAAAGAGATGGCACATCCACACAATGGGTAATGGATACTGATTTTTCAATTTCTCAGGATATTGCAAAAACAAAATAAGGAATTGGCAACAAAAGGATCAGGGTAAGAAGTGGTAAACTACTGGGAAAGGGCAAGAGTTAAAAATTACTTTCCCCCACATTTTTACTCATAAGCAGACATCAAATCCAGAGTATTTTCCCAGTAATAAAGTAGAAATCATGGCACTTTTGTGGCTTCCAATCATACTTCCCCAACCACTCCAGCTTAATAGATAAGATTGGGAATAAAAATGGTGAAAGCATTAGGCATAGAGGCTATGCATATCAAGGAGGGAGGGAAGGAGGGAGGGAAAGAGGGAGGGAGGGAGAGAGGGAGGGAGAGAGGGAGAGAGGGAGGGAGGGAGGGAGGGAAATGGTCTTCCCTTCAAGGAACCTGGTCTACCTACCGCTATTGTTAAATATCTAATGTCATCAGCAATGCAGATTCCCTCCTGTGGCACCATTCCCAAGGGGATCTGCTAGCCATAGGCAGACTTCCATCCTGAAAAAAGGAGTAAAATTTTTTACCAGAATAAATCTGTAGATAAGAGTGTGTGTTCCCTGTCCACTCTGCTTTTCTAAGTATCATTACCAATAGGTTAATGCAATGCCTGATTCTCTATAATGATATTCACACAATTTTGCTTCTGGCTAAAGAATACATTTACTATAGGAAAAAGTGAGAGAAAGGTTCACACTCATGGAATAATTGCCCTTATTGTGTGCCCTATCACCTTAAGTCGGCTTGCCTGAGATAACATAATACTTATTAAAGATCCTTTAGGGGGCTCACTAAGTAATAACACCTTATCTGACTATATGCTATCCTACAAGGTTTTGTGTATGTTCTGATACAGCAACCAATAATGATGCTTACTACCTTTTCCCCTGCTAGAAGTTATCCTTGAGGACACAGTCACCAATGCTGTGCTTCTTGTTTATACCTTTTGGCTCTGCTTGTCTACATACTTAATTACTGAAAAATAAATCCTTCCACTAGTAGATCTAACAATGAATCCGCCGACTTTGGATTTTAAACTATACCCTGTCAATCTGAATTCTTCATCCCACTAAGCTAACAGGTAAATGGTTTGCTGTACTAACTGGAGTGAATCATACGGATTAGCCAGGTGAAATGCAGCTGTGCTTTATATAAAGGCGAAGGGGATTCACAGGGTTCTCTAGGCTGTCTCTAGTACTTGTGTCCAGCGTAAAAGTTTAATAAAAGAGTAAAGCAACCCAGTAAAGGCAAGTGGACTAATAACCCCAGCCATTCAAAATGGAAGTTTGCATCATCCCTTCAAGTCAAGAACCATGACCCGATAAGATGCTTACAGAGAGAAATAGGGTGAGTAGTGAGAGGAGGAAATCAAATATACCAATGATGTCTCCTTATGCACTTGTAGAAATGAGTCATGAGAAACTAAACTTATTTGTTTTCTGTTTTATGATATGCATGTTTGTGTTTATCAGAGTTTGGGTTTTTTGTTTATTTTTGTTTTTGCCAGTCTTCCCCTTCTAATGAGAAGTGTATATTTATACAGATTAAACTTATTATTCACTCTATAAATTATGGAGATGGGCAAAGGAGAATTAGAGTGAGTATCAAAGAAGATATAGAATGTGCATTATCTAGAAACAGACAGTGCAATTCATAGAAATTTATGTCTACCCTAAGAAGCAGGTGAACTATACTCATTTATGGTCCTATGTTTATATTGCTACATCTGGCATAGCTCTGTCATGCCAAAGCCTGAAGTTTGGTGGTGGTCGTTTTTGAAGTTGAAATGTGGATAAAATACTGGCCATTGATGCTAAGTTGACAAAAGTGTAGACTATGTCAGATCTGTGTCCAACTTGACGTTTTTACTGTCTCTGTTATATCTTTTTGTCTACTTCAAAAGGGAAGGAACCTGAAACTCCATTTCCCAGCACTGCTTTAACTTGATGCATGCAGATTAGTCTGCAAAAAATGCTTGCTTAAAGCAAGCATTAAGACACAGAAAGTAACAAAGAGGGAAAAAAGCATTCTTTTCTGGTAGCAATTTAAAAAAAAAAAAAACTATTCACAGACAGATTTGGAAGCCCTCATACTGTGAATGACATACTGTGAATGAGGGCTTCCAAATGAGCCACTTCAGATAACAAGAAATTTAGCAGCCATTTCTCAAAGATTCTTGAGATTCACAGCAGCTTTTCAAAGAACTCCTGAGACTCCACTCTAGGTCTACAGGCTACTGAAATGGGCAGGTGGTCTTCCCCAGACTTGAGTTCCCAGCCCTACCAATGGTTATATCTGTGATTGTTCTATCAAAGCCTATCCTATTTGAATATATAGCGTGGCTTTTGATTCCCTGATCAAAAACTACCAATAAAGAAAAATACCACAAATGTGAAATGGCCAAAAACTCATTTATAAATAGTTCATTAGCCAATTTAAAAATAAATAGCAATCAAACTATAGTTCAATGAGTCCTAGTAAAGTCCAAGAAAAAGACTTTTTGCTACATGATGGTTCACCCCAATGGCTATGTGTACCAAAAATGGCTACTGTCATTTACTGTAAGAAATTATTCAAAATTATAATTTTTCTCTGATTACTCATTTTTTATTGAGAAGGGAGGAAAAGTAGTCTGCTAGAGTAATACAAACTCAAAACATTTGTCAAATCAGTGAGCACTCTTGATGGTTTTTACTCTCAAGGCATGACCATCCTCCATGAGCCTATCTGCCACCCAGACAGCACAGTTAATCTCAGAAAACTCATTATTGATGAGCTTGTCTTGCTCCCTATATAGCCTACCATATTTAATATTATTACAAATTTCAAATACTTTATAATATATGCATCACTTCAGAGATTTGAAAATATGATATTTAATATCAGATGGCATTAAATGCTGACTGAGTTAGGGGGAAAGGAAAACAAATACCAGTTTCCTCCTTCAAGAAACATTTCATGCCTATGACTAAAGTTTACATTTTTGTTTCAAAAATCATTTATAAACTTAATAATGACTTGTAAGGCTTTTCCGCATGCAACAATCAAGGAGAATGCCTCCTTGAGACGCCTAAGTAGAAGCTCACTTGTAAAAATCAAAAGTTCAAAAGGAAAACTGTATGCTTGTGATTTGGTGTTTAGTTTTTAAAAGATTTCTCCCGCTGTATAAGTGTCAAAAATAAATGTTACGGTCAATTAATGTTCCTAGTAAGAGCACTGAACTATGTCACTGTTACAGAGGACCCATCATTCAAATCACTGAAGATTTATTCCCTCTTTATATGTTAAAAAAGACTAAAGAAGTTATTCATTAAAGGTCGATTTAGCCTATAAGAAGTAAATGAAGCTTTTCCAACTAAAAATAATCCTGTCCTCTTGCTCCATTTTTAGCATGCTAGCAAATGACATGCTGATATGGCAACAGCTAGACAGCTATAGTGAACCCAATGTGTCTTTTGGCACAGAGCCAAACAATGTTCTATCAAGCAACACCACTGTATAATGTGACACCTAAATCTATCAGTTACATCATATTTAGCGTCTAGATAAGTTTCACTGTTGACATGTTCCTCTTAGCATCAAGTGACACGAGAAAGTGTCCAGTAAAAAGTTTTCAACTACAGGCACTACAGAGGCATGACAACCTAATCTATGTTCAACTAAGCATTTCGGTCAACTGATAAAAATGTAACCAGTGACAACCAATTGTGGGAGAAGCTGATCCTGTGGTAATTGCACAGGGCACAGAATGCCTGAAATGGACCCAGAACACAAATGCAGTCTGAAGCAACGCCTACGTAAGGAGAAGAGCCAGAAAGTGATAATAGCAGACAGTATTGTGTCAGAGATGGAGCAGGGAAGAAAATGTACATATGACAAAGACTGGATAAAGCAGTAGACTACAAATTATCTTAAAGAAATAGTATCTTCTAATGGAAAGGAATAGGGAAGAAAAAAAAACAATAGATTCTGGGGCGTGGGAGTCATGGCATGAGATAAACCACTGTTTGGGATGCCCACATCCCATATCTGACAGCACGGTTCAACTCCTAGCTCCTCTGCTTCCAATCCAGCTTCCTTCAAATGCACCAGATAATGGCTCAAGAACTTGGGCCCCTGCCACCCACACGAGAGACCTGCATAGAGTTCCTGGCCCAGCCCTGGCTATTGCAGGCATTTAGGGAGAGAACCAGCAGATGGAAGATTTGTTCTCATGCTCTCTCTCTCTCTCTCCCCTCCCTCCCGTCCCCCCTTACTCTACCATTCAAGTAGATAAAAATAATAAATAGACATTTCTTAAAAAGAATTCATGGAGAGTGGAGGGGGGGATAAATATTGAATACTCTCAGACATTGTTCAGTCTTTTGAAAAGAAACATGGTTAAATGACAAAACAATGATATCAACTGCCATTTTTTGACACCTATCATATGCCAGGCCTATATTACACCTACTATTTCATCACCTCCTTTAACCCTTGTGATAATACTTTAAGATAGTCACCATTGCCCTCATTTTAGAAATGAGGGAACTAAGGCTCGGAAGCTAAGTGACTTGTCCAAGATTACACAGCCAGCAGAGTAAATTCAAACCAAAAGTAATATGGCCCAAAATCCAAGTTCATTTCCTATTCAAGACTTCACAAATCCTAAATGTATGTGTGCATATGTAAGTACACATGTGCACAGATTATTCACATGCATGTCCTTGAGGCATCATTCATACCCACCTATTAGGGCTCTTTGATAACTGTGCAACATTGTGGCAGTGTGAGGGAAGCTGTATTGTCCATTTCTCTGCTTAGCTTACTAATTTGAAAAACTAAGGCAGCATGAAATCATAAAAAAAATAAACAGAGGCATATTTAGGAGAGAAATGGCATTAGGACAGCTCTCAAATATATAAAATGATTCTAGTCACTTTCTGAGATAGGAAATGTGGTTTTATATGACAGAGAATTAAAGAAGGGGATGTTCATGGGATTTTTCCAGAGTGAAAAGCATCGGCATTCAGCGAAATTCTGGACATTAAAGAGAAAAGTCAAAAGTTCTCGCTGTCATTTGCCACAAAATAAATAGCACTGAGGTATACTACAAAGGACACTTTGGAAGCATGTAGAAACTGGCCACAAGATTCAGAAACTGGAGGTTGATTTCATAGAAAAAGGGCTAAAAATATGAATTTATTTCCAAATATTCATGAAAATTATTCAAAAACAAGTTTAGTTTGGGGCAAAAAATTTTGAAATCCATGTATACAAGGTGTCTTTAAAAAGTTCAAAAAATATATTATGATAATATGCAAGGATTTTAAAAAATATTATATCAATAAACATTCTTTCATTAAATTTTCCTTGAAATTGTAAAAGTACCCCCATATACTCCTGTATACAACCAAGAACGTTCTGCAGATTAGCAGGTACTCTATTAGTATTATCTCTCAACTTCAAATTTGAAAATAAGAATGTTGCTCTGTGCAATTTATGGAGGCGGATATTTCAATCATAAACTATCTCTTCATTTGCTCACTTTAAAGAGCTCTTTTTTTAAAGCTTCTTTACTCTGTTTTAGTGATGCTAGGATGAGGGGCCGTACATCTAGGATGTGTTTCCCTGGTAGCTCAAGAGACAATACCAACCAACAGAAGAATCTGTCTTTAGATAGGCAACCTAAGAGCAAATCAAGCAAGATTTTTTTTTCTAATTAGTTGCACAGACTTCAACCACTCAGCTTTATTTGCGCCTCTTTTCCCCTCGCTGTGAAATAAAGGCATTTGGGTGAGCTGTTGTGTCCAAATTGATCAGCTCTTCCTTCTGTTATTTTGTGTACAAAGCTGTTAACTGCGGCTGGCTCCAAGGAGTCAACATCCAGGAGAACATCGCCCTGCTCCCCAGGCTATATGCTTTTATTGTGTCTCTTGCTTATTGTGTTTTAATAATGACGGCATATTATTTTTGCGAACAGAAACATCAATATCAAGTTTTCAAATCCATTATCTTGCGATAACTGACATAAGAGAGTTGGGTTACCCCGAGTGCACACCACACCGCGACTGTCTACTAGGGGTCCTTTAGAACTACCCCTGTGTGCAAGCATTTTCAATGCCAGCAGTGTCTTCCTTTCTTTCTTTTACCCTCAGTAGGGATTGATTTCATTGGTGCTTTTCGTAAGTAAATACCTCATTCTTTTTCAATCTTTCCCTTTCTTTCCCCGCTTTATTTTACATCCTCTAACAAATGACTTGCCTGGGCCCCTCACACTATCTGACCAAACTCAGTGAGACTGGAACCTCTGAAAAGAAAGCCCCTGCGTGTCCCTTTTGATCGTTTTAAGACTCTGTCAATCTCTGAATATCACTTTCTTGTTCCAGCAAGAATTAGTCTGGCCACCACTGCCAAGTCGTTATCAAATTTCTCTTGCTTTTGTGATAAGCGGTTGGGATTTCAACTAACTGAGGGAGGGATCCCTGAGACAGTGGCTGCAGCTGGATTCCCTGACATACCTTCATCTGGCCCACATCTCTGGGCATCCTGGGAGCCACAGGCCTGATAGCTACATCACAATGTTGCCTTTGTGTGACATACAGAAGTTTCCTATTTTTCTATCAAATGTAAATTCACTGAGTCTGGCATCCACAAGTGAGTTTTGAGAAGAGAAGTTTTTTGGGGGTGGTCAGTTTGAGTTTTGACACTGTAGAGTTTTTTGTTGTTGTTGTTTGTGTATTGTTTTTTGAAACCAATCATTTAAGCTATTCCTTTAAAAAAAAAAAAAAAGAAAAAAAATGTACTGCTAATGTAGATCCAGAAAAATTAGTCAAGCAATTTGCCTTCTATTGGCTTCCATGTGGATAAACTGTAACATAAACCCTATTGCCCCATCCATGTGATTTTGAATACTAATCCAGAGTTTTTGGTAAATGACACCACAGAGTATGTGGCTCCAGTCCCCTGCTGGGTTGTAACCACAACTTCATCTCATATGAGTGAGTAGGTCTGATATATCAAGTGGAAGACGGATTGGGGGACTTTACCTTTCCAATGTGCCCCCCAACTCCCCAATGATTTTACAATAGAAAATGTTAGTTTCCAGTGTATCCCTAAATACTGTCTACCACAACCTCCCTGCTCTTCAAAACTGATATTTTAAAAAGATTTATTTATTTGAAAGGCTGAGTTATAAAGAGAAAGAGAGAGAGAGAGAATACACGTTTCATTCCCCAGATGGTCGCAACAGCCAGGGATGGACCAGGTCAATGCTAGGAGCCAGGAGCTTCTTGCAGGTCTCACACATTGGTGCAGGCACCCAAACACTTGAAGCAGCCAGGACTCGAACTGGAGCATATATGCGATGCTAGGGTCACAGGTGGTAGCTTAACCCACTAGACCACAACACCAACCCCTCATAACTGACTTTACCTTTCACCACCAGACAAGAGCTCCATTTGGAATCACTTTCTCCTCAACTAATCAGAATGAGGTCGCTTTCCAACATAAGAGTTAAGTTAATGACTCTATTGGTTTCCTAAGTCTTCCGCAACAAATAACCACAAAGTTAATCATCTAGCACAATAGGAATTATTCCCCAATAGTTCTGAAGGCTACAAGTCTGGAATCAAGATGCACTCACTGCAAAGCCTCCAGGGGCATGTCCTCCTTTGCCTGCTCCTCCTCTTCCTTCTGGTAACACCAAGCATTCTTTGGCGTATGGCTGCATCCATTTGCGCTTCACCTGCATGGTGACATTACCTCCTCCTCTTCCCTTTGTCTTTTCCACAAAGTATCTGTGTGGACCCTGCCTTTGCTTCTATTGTATAAGGACACTTGTGATGGCATTTAGGGGCCACCCAGGTAGGCCAAGGTAGTCTCTTCATCTCAACATTCTTAATTTAGGTGCCAGCATTGTGGTGCTGTAGGCTAAGCTGCCACCTGCCATGCCAATATCCAATATTGGAGTACTGGTTCAAGTCCTGGCTGCTCCACTTCTAATCTATTTCCCTACTAACGCACTGCAAAGGCAATGAATGGATGATGTTCCAAGGGGTTGGACCCCTCCCATACATGTGGGTAGAGTTCCTGACTCTTGACTTCATCCTGGTCCAGCCCTGGTTTTTGCAGCCATGTGAAGAGTGAACCAGCAGATGGAGTATCTGTGTGTGTGTGTGTGTGTGTTCCTTTCTCTTTTTGGAATCTGTAACATTTAGAAACTCCAGATATTAACACTTGATGTTTTTGGTTGACCACTACCCAACCTACTATAGTCAGCCAAAGAAAATCTAGGCCATAGAATTTTTTCATTCCTGCACCTTTAGAAGAAACAATGCACAATTTCCTTTGTAAAGAGTTGATAAAGAATTTCTATGTCGGGGTCAGCGTTGTGGCATAGCAGGTTAAGTTGCCGCCTGCAATGCTGGCAACTCATATGGGGGCTGGTTCATGTCTCAGTTGCTCCACTTCCCATCCAGCTCTCTGTTAATCTGCCTGGGAAAGCAGCCAAAGATGGCCCAAGTACTTGGGCCCCTGTACCCACATGGAGATCTGGAAGAAGCTCCTGGCTGTTGGGTTTGGCCTGGCCCAGCCCCGGCTGTTGCAGCCATTTGGGAAGTGAACCCGTGGAAGGAAGACCTTTATCTTTGAGTCGTCCTCTCTCTCTCTCTCTGTAACTCCACTTCTCAAAAAAAAAAAAAAAGATTTTTTTAAAAAAGCGTCTATTTATATCATCCTAAACTGTTCTCATAAATTCCCTTATCAATCCTAAAAAGATATGTCCCCTATTGGAGCACTTATTTCCATATCTCAAGATGATTTCACTCCTTCATATGTCTTTCTTACTTGCTATGAAAACAGTAATTATTTATTCTTTTGATGTAAAAAATATTGTTACGGGCTGACATTGTGGCTCAATGGGTTAAGCTACTTGTGTTGCCAGCATCCCATATCAGAGCTGCATTTCAAATCCCAGCTGCTCTGCTCCCAATCCAGCTTCCTGCTGAAGCACCTGCGGAAGCAGTAGAAGATGGCCCATGTACCTGGGCCCCTGCCACCCATGCGGGAGACCAGGATGAAATTCCTGGCACCATGGCTTCTGCCTGCCCAGACCTGGCTAATGAGGTCATTTAGGAAAGGAGACAGCAGATGAAACATCTTTCTCTCTCTCCCTCTGTCTCTTGTTCTGCCTTTCAAGTAAATAAATGAATCTTTAAAACACAAGGAATTATTATAATGAAAACTACTTTTATCTCCTATAGTATTTTTTTCTTCACCAAATATTTCTTGGATCCCTATAATAGTCTAAGCTCTGTGGGAATTACTTTTTTTATTTATTTTATTTACTTGAAAGACAGAGTTACAGAGTGAGGCAGAGAGAGAGAGAAAGAGGTCTTCCATCTGCTGGTTCACTCCCCCAGATGGCCTCAATGGCCAGAGCTACACCTATTCAAAGCTAGGAGCCAGGGTTCTATCCAGGTCTCCCACACAGGTGCAGGGGCTCAAGGACTCAGGCCATCCTCCACTGCTATCCCAGGCCATAGCAGAGAGCTGGATTGGAAGAGGAACAGCCAGGACTAGAACCAGCACCCATATGGGATGCCGGCGCTTCAGGCCAGGGCGTTAACCCGCTGCACCACAGCGCCGGCCTCTACGACTGACTTTTTACTTTAAAATCCTTTAGCCTTGGTTAACTCAGAATCCTAGGGAATTTCATAAAAACATTCCTGTCAGCTGTCACGCCAGTAAAGACCTTAAGGCAGGCAGGCAGGCAGATGTTAGAGAGGCTGAGGACCACTACACATTTCCCTTCTGGTGTACCAAAATTTCATGTACCCCTTGGCACACTCAGTATATGTCAGGAGGTCTCACTGGAGTGCCTTCAGCATGAAGCCAGCCAGGCAGCAGTGAGAAACTAAAGTTGGAATGCAAGGGTTTATCATCTCCACGGAGGGATGCTTCACCCAGGGAAGCGCCACAATATTTCAGTGGCTATCGGGAATGGCTTCTTAAGAGGGAGAGAACTAAATGCTCACAAGTCCCAGAGAAAATTACCCTCATCTTGAAATCCAAAAACTAGCAAAAAGAAATTTTGAGATGAGCAGGTATCCCACTCACTAGGTTGCCGGGCCGGGAGCCATGTGAAGGCAGTCTTCCTGTGGAGAAGTATGGCATTACATGAAGCTAGAACAGTTTTTCAGCTGACTTTTATAACTATAAAATTAATGTATACTTATTATAGAAAATTTGCAAAGTACAGAAATGCATTTTAAAATCCAGAATATTCCCATTTCCTGAGTAAAATCATAATAAACATTAATAAAAGTATGTGTGTTTATTATAATTTTGAAGTTATTTTATATATGCTATTTTGCATAGGATTTATTTTTTGTTTAACATTGTATAGAAATAGTTTTGTCATTTTATCAGGCAGTCTTCACAAACATGATTTCACTGAGTGCATAATATCCTATTTTGTAACTGGACTAAGCAGTCTTCATTTTGAGACATTAGTTTGAGACTATGCTACATAAATAGTGCTGTAAAAAATATCTTAGCACATAAGTCTATGTATGGATAATTATTATTAGTATGCCATAAATTTCTAAATCTTTTTATTTTTTTTTTATTTTTGATAGGCAGAGTGGACAGAGAGAGAGACAGAGAGAGAAAGGTCTTCCTTTGCCGTTGGTTCACCCTCCAATGGCCGCCGCTGCAGCCTGCACACCGCGCTGATCCGATGGCAGGAGCCAGGAGCCAGGTGCTTTTCCTGGTCTCCCATGGGGTGCAGGGCCCAAGCACCTGGGCCATCCTCCACTGCACTCCCTGGCCACAGCAGAGGGCTGGCCTGGAAGAGGGGCAACCGGGACAGAATCCGGCGCCCCGACCGGGACTAGAACCCGGTGTGCCGGCGCCGCAAGGCGGAGGATTAGCCTATTGAGCCACGGCGCCGGCTCATAAATTTCTAAATCTAGAAATACTAGGTCAAGAAAATTACCAGCTTTAAGATTCCTGACACACTGTAAATAATTCAGTTATTGGGATTGATGTTGTGGTGCACAGGGTTAATCTGCCCAGCCTGCAATACCGACATCCCATACTGGAGCACTAATTCAAGTCCTGGCTGCCCCACTTCCAATCTAGGTCCTTGCTAATGCCCCTGAGAAAGTAACAGTTGATAGCACAAGTACCTGGCTGTGGGGAGCAATCCGGACTAGACTGAGTTACTGGAATTAAGACTTATTCTATGCATCTGCTCTCCCACTGTGGGGAGCAAACCGGACTAGACTGAGTTACTGGAATTAAGACTTATTCTATGCATCTGCTCTCCCACAATATGGCGCTGGGAGAGAAGTAAACAGCTTCCGCACAGCTGCCTCCAGTTCAACCAATAAACTGTAGGACCTACTCCTGATTGGAGGAGAGCAGCGTGCTCGGCGTGTGGGCAGCCGAGTTGGGATTGGCGGAGGAGGACTATAGAGGAGGAGAGAAACGGCATGCACCAGGAACATCTATGGGGAACATCTAAGGGAACCCGTGCAGCCCCCGAGAGAACCGGCCGGCGGTGTGCCGCTCCCCTGCGGAAGTGGGGAATGTGGCCAGGGGGAACTGCCCTTCCACGGAGGTGGAAGGGATAGTAGCCAACCCGGGAAGAACCAGCAGCAAACCCGGGGAGGGCCGAGCAGACGAAAGAACAGCGCAGGGTCCTGTGTTGCTCCTCCACGAAGAGGGGGAGCGACATAATGGTGCCGTGACTCGGATATGAAGCCTAGGCAGGGTTCTGTGTCGTTCCTCCACGAAGAGGGGGAGCGACACCTGGCCCCATACTACCCATGTGGTAGATCCAGATGGAGTTACAAGCTCCTGTCTTTGACCCAGCCCAACCCTAGATGTTACGGACATTTGGGGAATGAACCAACACAAAGGAGATCCCTTTCCCCCACTGTCTGCCTTTTTGTCAGTCTGCTCTCAAATACATAAAATAAATCTTCTTTTAGTTCAGCTATTAAATTATATGTAAATAGGAATAATTCCTGGTATAGAAGTACTAAATTAATGCTAATCAGAAATTGCCATTCAAAAATACTATACCAGTTGATATTACCATGCCATATTTATTTTACTACAATCTTATTAGAAACATTTCTCCAAGTCCTCTTCAAAGTTTGAGTTTCAGTTCCAAGTTCTTTTTTTTTTTTTTTTTAAGATTTTATTTATTTATTTGAAAGGCAGTGGTACATAGCCAGAGAGGGAGACACATAGAGAGATCTTCTAACTCCTGGTTCACTCCCCAAATGGCCTTAACAGAGGGAGGGTGGGAGCCTGGGCCATGCAGAAGCCAGGAGCCTAGAGCTTCCTCTGAGTCTCTCATGTGGATTCTGGGGCCAAAGCACTTGGGCTGTCTTCCGCTGCTTTCCCAGGCACATTAACAGGTAGCTGGTTCTGGAGTGGAGCAGCCAGGACACAAACCAGCACCCACATGGGATGCTGGTGTCAGAGGAAGTGGCTTGGCCCACTATGCAACAATAGCAGCCCCAGTTCACAAGTTCAGATTCCCCACAAACATCAACTTCCTACCCCCAGGCTTTGTACTGGTTTTAGATAATAATACTTGCTATATTATAGTATGTCTGAACTGAATATTCAGAAATAGTCCAATGTTTTTACACCCTTTCTTTATCCTGACCCATTAAGGCCATGCTGTACATAGTTTATATTCTTCTAAATGTAAGGATAATGCACAAGGACTGATATCAAGAAATGAACACACAACACCTATACCACATCAAAATGAGAACTGTTCCTCCAGGCGTTGTACCCTTTAAGATATAACTTTTTATGTTATATAGTACTGTCTACTGAGAAACTACCAAGGTTAGTTTTATATTTCATAAAGCAATCAGCATGTTGTTATAGTGAACATTTGCTATCCTTCCCATATTTTGAAAGGCACTTTCCATTTAACACGTGGACTTGGGTAATACTTGCTCTGTATCTGAACATAAGGATGATTTATAAGGGTTACTTACAAGTGTGTGCTGTGCAATCTAAAAGGGCTGACCTTTGGTCACTCTTAAAATTGGGAAGAAATTAGCTCATTAAAAGGCAATATCATACCTCTTATTCAGCTATCACAAAGTTCAATTTGAAATACAATATATTTTAAGGCTACACTTGTATTCTACCCAAATCTAGGCTTGATATCATACTCGCTATTACAACAGAAGCTCAACATGTTCTGCGTAATTCTACAAAATTTCACCTGTTTCTTGTAATAGCAAGGATTCAGTTGTATTGTGAGAAAAATCATGTCCTCTTACATCCATCATAAGTTCCTCTCATTTTATCATTAAGTCTACATGAGGGCCATTACCCAAGTCTCTCGGCATCGCTGTTACAAGTGAATTCTGTTGTATAACACCATTAGGTTTAATTACTTCAATTAGAACATTCATTTCAATTTGAAATTCAGAGGTGGGGGTTCTATCCAAATCCCTATCTATCTAAAGAACTATCTATAGCACAAGTTATGTGTTCAGCATTACATTCAGACGTTGGATTGTGAATGAGTATAAAACCACAAGTAAGTACTCAAGATATACTAAGCAAAGACTAATATTAATCTACGATCCCAACATACAAGGAAAAGAAATTAAGGAAAGGGAAGAAATGGAGGAAAGGAAGAGGGATAAGGAAGGAAAGACGGGGAAAACACGAAAGGACAGCAGAAGGATGAGAGGAAAATCAGAATAACACCAATGCAACCACTTACAGGCGTCTCCTACCTTTCTGCTTCTGGCTGAATCCGTCTTTTAAACTTTGGTGCTGAATTTACTTGTGCTGGTTCTTGATGAATGTCACATCTAACCTTGACTGAGTCACTTAGCTTCATTTCCTTTTAGTATTGATTGGCTTTATAATACAACCTTTCTAGTTGTTTGTTTGGCCTATAATCTCCTGGTTCAATTACCATTCCCAGTCTGCAGCTCAGAAAGATTTCACTCCTTGTTCTAAGTTATTCTCGATGTACCAGTGATTTCGCTCCGTGTTTTCTAACATGCATCTTGGTTAAATCTGTCCTTTTATCAGTAAGTGCCAAATTCCCACATGTTGCATATTAACCTCAGAATAATTTCAGCTGGCCCTTTAAAAAAATTTATACTGAAGCTTCTGTGGAACTCTCAATTTTTAACTGCTCTGAAAGTAATTATAAGGCCGGCGCCACGGCTCACTAGGCTAATCCTCCACCTTGCGGCGCCTGCACACCGGGTTCTAGTCCCGGTCAGGGTGCCGGATTCTGTCCCGGTTGCCCCTCTTCCAGGCAGCTCTCTGCTGTGACCAGGGAGTGCAGTGGAGGATGGCCCAAGAGTTGGGCCCTGCACCCCATGGAAGACCAGGATAAGTACCTGGCTCCTGCCATCGGATCAGCGCGGTGCGCCGGCCGCAGCGGCCATTGGAGGGTGAACCAACCAACAGCAAAGGAAGACCTTTCTCTCTCTCTCACTGTCCACTCTGCCTGTAAAAAAAAAAAAAAAAAAAAAAAGTAATTATAAATATCTTTATGACTTCAACAGGAGAATGTAGAATTCAAAAGCTATTTTTGTGCAATTTTAAATGACCTTTTATATCCACACAAAGAATAGTTAGCATGAAGGTAGTCAAACAGGAAGAAGAGCCAGACTCAAATCTATGCTCTCTGGTAGTCTCTGTCCCTCTTTTTTTTCTCCCCTCAACACACACACACTCCAGTTTGAATTTTCCTTAGCCGTGGTATTAGGATTTTATAGACAAAGTCAATACAATATGGATAAGAAAGAGGAATTGACTGACCCAATTACGGCAGCTGAAAATTCTGTCTGAAGGCTGAAGTCTCCGGGGTACAGGTGGCATGGCTCAGTCCAAGTCTAGAGGCCTCAGAATAAGGGAAGCTGTAGTTGTAACTCTCAGTGTGAGGCCACATGCCCGAGCACAGCAAAGGGCCACTGCTGCAAGACCTGCAAGCCTGCAGGAACGACACGCTAGGCCAGAGTTCAGCAGGTCAAACACATCCCAACTATCAGAGCACAAGACCAGAGGCAGATTTGATTCTGGACTCATTCTCTCTACACCTGCAGCCAATTCATGGTGCTTACCCACCCTGAGGCCAGGTCTTCCCACCTCGACCTCTCAGACTCACAGGCAAAACTTGTTTACCCAAAATAACACTTTTCTAGTACCTATAAATTTCTTCATTATGTTGACAGTTTAAATGGACCATCATAACGTCTATTTTTTAAAAAGATTTATTTTATTTATTGGAAAGTCAGAGTTACAGAGAGAGAGAGGGAGGAAAGGGGGTAAGAAAGAGAAATCTTCCATTCGCTGTTTCATTCCCTAAACAGCCACAATGGCCAGAGCGTGGCCGATTTGAGGCCAGGAGCCATGATCTTCTTCTGGGTCTCCCATGTGGGTGCAGGGGCCTAAGCACTTGGGCCATCTTTGACTGCTATCCCAGGTGCAATAGCAGGGACCTGGATCCGAAGTGGAGATGCTGGGTCTCAAACCGGTATCCATATGGGATGCCAGCCTTGTATGCATCAGCTTTACCCACTACACCACAATGCCAACCTCACAATGTCTGTTCTTAATAACGGAGAGAATATAATCTTATATTTCTAATCTGTACTCTAATCTTTTTTTTTGACAGGCAGAGTGGACATTGAGAGAGAGAGAGAGACAGAGAGAAAGGTCTTCCTTTACCTTTGGTTCACCCTCCAATGGCCACTGTGGCCAGTGCACTGCGGCCGGTGCACCGCGCTGATCCAATGGCAGGAGCCAGGTGCTTCTCCTGGTCTCCCATGGGGTGCAGGGCCCAAGTACGCGGGCCATCCTCCACTGCCTTTCCGGGCCACAGCAGAGAGCTGGCCTGGAAGAGGGGCAACCGGGACAGAATCCGGCGCCCCAACCAGGACTTGAACCCGGTGTGCCAGCACCGCAAGGCGGAGGATTAGCCTATTGAGCTGCGGCGCCGGCCTGTACTCTAATATTTTCAATTCTATGACATTGGTGTATGTGTTTTTAATTTGTCAAAACTTACACACAAAAATTAGACAAGTTTATGGGGTACCATGTAATCTTTTGGTATGGTTATACATTATGTAATGTTCAAATCAAGGCAAATTTGTCTGTTTCCTTAAACATTTACCATTTCTTTATGGTGAGAACATTCAAAATAATTTCTCATAGGCTTGAGAGAACATGCAGTGTTTCATAGTTAGCTGTTGTCACCCAGGTGTGCGATAGAGCGCCAGAACTTGCTACTACTGCCTGATAACCTTTCCTATCGCTTCCTCTCCCCTGCTGGAGATCCCCCCAGCCTCTGGAAACCACTCTTCTTTCAACTTTTAAAGTTCAGAAACAAAAGAATGAAGGTCACCTGTAATCCACTAACCTTAACTATGTACAAAAGCCAATTTTAGCAGGTTATTCTGTTTTTATATGATTATCTGATTTCCCGTGCTTCTGTGAGTCTTTATGTTACACATGTGTCTTCAGTTTATTTTCTAAAAACATGTAAATATATACACATTCACATACCTAATGATGGCTTTGTTATGTATTTTTTAAGTTTACCAATATCTAATAGGTATCATGTCATCAAATAGTATAATTAATACTTTTTCATCGGTTTTTTTGTGTTGTAAAACATGAATGTACTATTTGTTCAATCAATTAGCTTTGGGTCATTCAGTTTATTTCAAAGTTACATCTTGATATTTTTCTTCTTCAATAAAAAAGTTCAAACAAATTAGCAACCTCAAAGGGTAACAGTGAGGCTAAAGTATTTGACACAGCAGTACTATGTAATAGGCTTTGAATAAAGATTAGATTCTCTTTTTCTTTCTTAACTTGAGATTTCATTGTCTCCCATATATTTCTGAAGAGAAATTAACCAGGACTAGAAATAACATATAAGTATTAAGTAAATGTCCAAGAAACACTGGTACTTTGCATAAATACATAATGACAAATTGCCTTTCATATCATTAGAAGGAATGAAAGTAAGTTAAATAAATCTGAATCTGAAATTGTGAGATTATAGTATGGTACATGCAGAGAAAACAAAACTTTTGATTTAGTATACAATTAACTTTAGAATTAATTTATTGGGGCCTATGTTTTGTGCACAGTGGGTTAAGCCACTACCTACAATGCCAGCATCTCATATGGGAGTGCTGATTTGAGTTCTAGCTGCTCTGCTTCTGATACAGCTTTTTGCTACTGCACTTAGGAAGGCAGTAGAAAACGGCCCAAATGCTTGGGTCCTTGCTACCTATGAGGGAAACCAAGATGGTGTTCAGGGCTCTGCCCTTGGCCTGGCCCAGTCCTGGCCACTGGGAGCATTTGGGGAGTAAACCAGTAGGTTGAGGATCTCTTTCTCTGTCTCCTGTCACACTCTGCTTTTCAAAGAAAATAAACATTTTGAAAAGAAATTAATTTATAAAAATAGGACTATCAAATTTAGAAGTTATAAAGCAATTTCAAAATTAAATGTTATTTAAGTTATTCAAATTTTAAAATAAATTAAATACATCATCTTAACACATATTTAGTAGTTTTTCAAATGTATAATTTACCTTCTCATGTTTGGTGTAGGTTTTTTCTACTCTTGTTTTTTCACTTCTAAAACCTATACCAAAACCAATACAAGTTTCGCCATGTGCTCACACAGACATAGTCAATTTCAAAGGCGTCATAAATCAAGTGCATAGTCTTAGATTATTGAAATAGTTAAGTAAAATTTCTGGTTGGTTTCAAAACTGAGAAATTTCTTAATTAGAAGGGAAACTACTGTTTCCAAATACAGTGGAAGAGGGATTTCTGGAAAGATCTTGTGCATATAAACATGTGTCAAAAGTGTCTCTGTGACTCTGGAGACACAGAAGCGCCTGTCCCTCACAATCTGGACTAGAGGACATCATTGTTCTACAGATCTTCTGAAAGCTGAGGACCTCAACCAGCTGTGCTAAATGTTTTAAGAAATATGAATCCTCTTCTTCAGTCTTGTTTCTGCCCTTTGGGTGACAACAGATCAAGAAAATTAGAATATATCTACCTATTAACAAGGAGACCCTGACTTAAGAAGTGTTACATTTTCTGGAACTTTATTTTGTTAATTGTAAAGATGTTTTATGTATTACAATATGTCTGCATTGACCAGGGATGAAATAATTAATTTAACTTCTCTAAAATTTCTAGCAATTGCTAGACTTCTAAGAAACAAAATCCACACTATCTTGTTTCTCAGTGTATAGACCCTTGGAATGATCCCTTTATCTCCAAGGCCCCAAATTTTACTCTTGCTTCCATTGTTCACCTGTTCTCTCTCATCAGGCTCATCTTTGGCATCAAGTTCTGTGATGTCTCTGTGCTCGTGTATCGCCCAAGGCACTTTTGAGCTTTTGTGATCACTTTACTTTGAAATAGAAGTTGGCCAGATGTCTGCAATAATATTGTTAGGTAATGCAAGTAAATTTTTATAACTACCTCTGCTTTCCAGGCATTGTTGTCAAAAGACTCAAACTCCATGTATGCTCTTTTGCATACTTAGGGGTTAAACTGGGAAACTTGAGGGAGAGAACATTTTCCTTTGGGAATGACTTCCTTCATGATTTTAACTTACTTGGGGAAGTCCACAGCTCTTCTTCATATGTGATATTAGGGATTTTAGAAAGAATAAAAAGTCGAATTCTCTCTCAGCTTCTTTCAAAGTGGAACTAAATTTCACATTGTAATTTCCATGTTATGAATCTAGAAGTATAGATGATACACTAGTAAATGGCATCAAAATTAGCATTTTAATTAAAAAAAAGAAATACAAGTAATGCCATGTAAAAAGAAAGAGATCTGCATCTAACCGGCCAATTATGTCGTCTTGAGCTTAAAAATTTACTGAAACCCGCTTAGTGGATGGTGCTGCCACCTTCAACACCGGCGTCCCATATGGGTGTCAGTTCAAGCCCCAGGTGCTCCAGTTCCAACCCAGCACTGTGCTAATGGCCTGGTAAAATCAGCACTTGCCACCCACATGGAAGACCTGATTGAAGCTTCTGCCTTTAGCCAGGCACAGCCCTGGCCATTGCAGCCATCGGGGCAGTGAACCAGAAGATGGAAGCCTCTCTCTCTCTCTCTCTCTCTCTCTCTCTCTCTCTCTCTCTCATTTTTCCCTCTTACTTTGAAATAAACAAATATATATTTTAAACCAACAATTGGATGAAATAATAAAGATGTTGATATAGCAACTATAATGCTTCCTCTCCCTTCCTCTTTTTTGTTTTTGGTTTTGATCAACATGTAAATATTTGTATATTTTTATGGGGTAGAGTATAGCATTTCAACACATGTGTACAACATACATGGATCAAATCAGGTAATTAACAACTCCATTTCCTTAAGCTTTATGTTTGAACCCTATAAGCCCCTCTAGATATTTATATAATATGATATATTATTGGCAATTATATATGCCCCCCTATGTTGCAGAAAAATAGAAGTTACTACTTCTAGTACTAATGGAATCAATCTAGGTATGAATTGATAGATGATGAATAAAGAAAATATGGTGTATATACATAATGAAATATTAACTCAGCCATAAAAATTGAATCCTGTCATTTGCAGCAAATGTTTATAATTAGAAGTTATTTTATTGTTAACTGAAATAAGCCAGACACACAAATACTAGATATTCTATCTCATAGGTGCAGGTTAAACAAAAAAAATGAATTTAAACTTGTAGTAGTGATTACTGGAAAGGAAAAGCGAGTGGGGATAGGGGAAGGTTGAATAACAGGCCCTATCCTTTTTCACAACCAAATTTCCAACGAATCTTTTCACATTTAAAATATGAAATTAATTGCCGGCACCGTGGCTCACTAGGCTAATCCTCTGCCTTGCAGCACTGGCACACCTGGTTCTAGTCCCGGTTGGGGCGCCGGATTCTGTCCCGGTTGCCCCTCTTCCAGGCCAGCTCTCTGCTGTGGCCCGGGAAGGCAGTGGAGGATGGCCCAAGTACTTGGGCCCTGCACCCCATGGGAGACCAGGATAAGTACCTGGCTCCTGCCATCGGATCAGCGTGGTGCGCAGGCCACAGCACACCGGCCGCGGCGACCATTGGAAGGTGAACCAACCAACAGCAAAGGAAGACCTTTCTCTCTGTCTCTCTCTCTCACTGTCTATTGTGCCTGTAAAAAAAATGAAATTAATTAAAAACATCTTCTATGATAGTATTTTTGCTTTGGTTTGGTCTTATCTCTCCTAGAGTAATAATTTTGCTTAACCAAAATTATTAACATACCATCTGTACTTTCACACATGAGGCAGTCTGGCCATCAGTGCCTTTTTAACTCTGTAGGTCCTCATATTACTTGACTTCTTGGTCACTGATAACACCATGAATATTTATTTTGCCTTGAAATTATCTCCTCCACCATCTTTCAATATTCTATGTCTTCATTTAACTCCTACTTAAATTTCTACTTTGCTTTTTTTCTGTTTCTTCTAAATTTTATCTTCTCCTCGTCCCTGTAAAGAGGAGTTTCTCTCAAAGTTTATTATTCTTTTTTAAGACATATTTATTTATTTGAATGTCAGAGTTATACAGAGAGAGGGAGAGGCAGAAAGAGAGAGAGAGAGAGGTCTTCCATTTGCTGGTTCACTCCCCTGATGGCCACAACAGCCAGGGCTGGGCCAGACCAAAGCCAGGAGCTTCTTACAGGTCTCCCACATGATGGCAGGGGCCCAAGCATTTGGGCCATCTTCTGCTGCATTTTCCAGGCCATTAGCTGAGATGGATCAGAAGTGGAACAGCCAGGTCAGAAATCGGCACCCATACGGGTCCCTAGAATTTCTTCTTTTCTCAGAATTCCCTTAACTTTCTGCCCTGGAACATGTGGCTACACCTGTAGATTCAACTGTTATCTGTTCAGTATTGAGTTTTGTATCTATATTTTCCTATTATATCACTCCTGAGCTCCCATTCATATTTGAATGTGCATATCATTTCAAAATGTACATCATGCATTTCAAAATCAATGCATTCCCAATTGAACTCACTATCTTTTCTACCTATTTTCTATATTCATCCTTTCATAACACTGTGATGTGGGTCACTATCTTCCCAGTAGGCTGAGCCAGAATCTAGGCAGTTGAGCTTAACCACTCATTACAACTTTTCCATCACCCATTTTTCCAATACTCAGTCCTATTAATCCACCTTCCTTAGAATCTCTCACATCAATTCCATTCCCTCAGTTACCATCACTGCTACTTCAGACCTAACACATTTCCTAAGTTAGGTCTTATATTTCTGTATCCTAAATCTTGTTCTTCTCAGCTGGATGCCTGAAAAGAAATCACACAGTGAACTCATCCAAGTGCTGGAGAAGAAGTAGGGTGAAAGAAGGGAGACTTCTTTAATCATGTCCACAGTACATTAATTGGGAAAGCTCAATGGAGATTATGATTGCTTGAACTTAGAAATGAGTTTCAAGATTGTTGAAAGGAGAGAGAGAGAAAGATGAGAGAGAAAGAGAATGATCTAGAGGGGGTTCCAAGATGGAGGAATAGGAAGGGAGCTTACTGATAGTCCAGGACAAGATGGTTGAATATAATAAATTGGAGATAGTATAGTCTCAGGGAAGATTTAGGGGAAAAATGGCAGAGGAAACTCTTCCACAATTAGAGGGACACAGTGGATCTATGTGGAGGGCATGGGCACCATGACTCAGGACCCCAGTTGCCGAGAGCCTCCACATCAGCACTGGAAAGTGAGGTGAGATGAACCCACAGTAGCCTGAGACAGTGGTGGAAAAACAGCAAGAACAGCCTAGAGGGAACGAGGCTTGAAGCCCGTGGGGGAAAGTATACTAGCCTAACTAGAGCAGAGAAAAAATAAAAGGGAAGGTACAGACACAATTCTCTCTCTCCAATCACATTACAAAGGCATACGAACTGACAGAGCAGGTGCCATTTTGAACATATGTAACAGCTGCGCCAGCTCGGGCTGCACACAGCAATCAGCAGAGCAGAAAAACCTGACTCTGGTGGGGAGTAATAACCTAGTAATTGTGTGGAGGTTATGAACTGGGACAGTGGGAAAAAAAACCTGAGAGTGTGTGGGAGAACTCATGGACTCATGGTATGGCTGAGACTTGAGTAGTCTCAGTGGGAGACACCACAAGCTCAAGTGGCACTGGTTACCCGGTGAGAGACATTGCAAGGGAATCTGAGCAGACACTGAGGACTGCACAGATCCTTTGTGTGGTCCTTGGGACAGAGCAGACAATATTATACCCACTGGGGCTAGCACTCAGGCACTGATCACCATCAAAAAGAGCTCAGCTAAGCGGAAGTACTTCTCTTCTGATTGAGAGAGAGAGAGAGAGAGATTTACCATACCAAAAGTGGGTGTGTCACCTTAGGGACACCATTATCCTGAAAAACTGAAGAGAGCTCTCTGGCCATACCCACCACACGCCTCTAGAAATTCACTGAAAGCATAAAGTCCGCTTATCCACAGAGTCACAGTACAACGAGAAAGGCCAACACAGCGGGGAAAAAAAAAAGAAGAAGAAACCAAGGAGTATCTCTGCAAATGCCAAATAATAAACATAACAACTGAGGAAACAAGAACAAGGAAGACAATATGATGCTCCCAAAGGAACATAACACTTCAATACAAGATTATGAATATGATGAGATAGAAGAAATACAAAAATGGACCTCAAAAAATTGATGAAAAGAATATTTAGAAGTAATCAAAAACATTTGCATGAACACCTGAAATCCATGCAGGACATGCAAGAAAATCACTCTCATGAAAATGAAATCTAAAGGAAGAATCCAAATGAAATGAGAAATTTAATAGAACATGAAATTGAGATATTGAAGAGAAATCAAAATGAAATGAAGAATTCAATAGAACAAATAAAAACGCAGTTGAGAGCCTTAAAAACAGAATCAGTGAAGCAGAAAAGAGAATATCAGACTTAGAAGACAGAGCACAGGAAAGTATACAGTCAAACCAAAGACAAGAAGAAGAAATTAGAAATCTAAAAATTATTGTTGGGAATCTACAGGATACTATTAAAAAACCCAACATTCAGGTTCTAGGAGTTCCTGAAGGCATGGAGAGAGAGGAAGGATTAGAAGGCCTTTTTAGTGAGATACTAGCAGAAAACTTCCCAGTTTGGAGAAAGAAAGTTATATCCAAGTACAGAAAGCACACAGAACTCCCAATAAACATGACCATAAAATATGCTCACAACTACACTTTGTAATTAAACTCACCACAGTGAAACATAAAGAAAAGATTCTAAAATGTGCAAGAGAGATACGTCAGATTACTCTCAGGTGATCTCCAATCAGACTCACAGCAGACTTCTCATCAGAAACCCTACAGGCTAGGAGGGAATAGTGAGATATAGCCCAAGTACTAAGAGAAAAAAACTGCCAGCCCAGATTACTATAGCCTGCAAAACTCTCATTCGTGAATTAAAGTGATAAAGACTTTTCATTGCAAACAGAAATTGAAAGAATTTGTCACCACTCCTCCAGCTCTGCAAAAGATGCTTAAAGATGTGTTGCACACAGAAACACGGTCATCAATACGAAAGAAGGTAAAGGAAGAAAATCTCCCAGTAAAAGATCACAGGAAGTTCAAAGTATATATTAGAAATAACTTTGGAAAATGGCAGGGCAATGTCACTACTTATCAATAGTCACATTGAATGTAAAAGGCCTCAACTCTCCAGTTAAAAGACACAGAATGGCTGAATGGATTAAAAAACAAAACCTGTCTATTTCCTGCTTACAAGAAACACATCTTTCCAACAAAGAAGCATGCAGACAGAAAGTGAAAGATTGGAAAAAGAATCCCATGCCAACAGAAACAAAAAAAAGCTGGAGCTGATGTAGCCATCTTAATATCAGACAAAATAAACTTTAACACAAAAACAGTTAAGAGAGACAAAGAGGGGCACTATATAATGATTAAGGGATTAATTCAACAGGAAGATGTAACTTTTATAAATGTATATGCATCTAATCACAAGGCACCAGGCAATTTAAAAGATATGTTAAGAAACTTAAAGAGGGGGCCGGCACCTTGGCTCACTCGGTTAATACTCCACCTGTGGCGCCAGCATCCCATATTGGCACCAGATTCTAGTCCTGCTCCTCTTCCAGTCCAGCTCACTGCTGTGGCCCAAGAGGGCAGTGGGGGTGGCCCAAGTGCTTGGGCCCCTGCACCCACATGGGAGACCAAGAAAAGCACCTGGCTCATGGCTTTAGATTGGCACAGCACCAGCTGTAGCGGCCATTTGGAGAGTGAACCAAAGAAAGGAAGACCTTTCTCTCTGTCTCTCTCTCTCACTGTCTATAACTCTACCTGTCAAATAATAATAAAAAAAGAAGAAAAAAGAAACTTAAAGGGAGACTTAGACTACAATAAAATAGTATTGGGGGAATTCAATACTCCATTTTCAGAATGGACAGATCAGGCCAGTGCTGTGGCTTAATAGGCTAATCCTCCACCTTCGGCACAGGCACACCAGGTTCTAGTCCCTGTCAGGGCGCCAGATTCTGTCCAGGCTGCTCCTCTTCCAGTCCAGCTCTGTGCTGTTGCCCAGGTGTACAGTGGAGGATGGCCCAAGTGCTTGGGCCCTGCACCCACATGGGAGACCAGGAGAAGCACCTGGCTCCTGGTTCAGATCAGCGCGATGCTGATATAGTTCCTATTTATCTTCCTCAATTTTCATCAATGACTACGAAAAATGCATATTATATAGAATTTTAATGAGAAAGTGATATTTGATAATTTAATGTCTTTGCATATACTTAGTGTACACCAGAAAGACCCAAGCTATGGCAGCCTCCTCCACAACCTCCCCCTCCCAACACACACTCATTTCCTTCCAGCTGTTATCTTCTTCACCTTCAAGAAACCCACGGAGTACAACTACCTTTAGAAAATATTCTTTGACAATAAAGTAAAATCTGAGGTTAGAAAACATGCCTTAATTCTCTGCTCTCGTCTTTAACTATTCTGTGAATTCTACTATTGTATTACTTGTCACATTGTAATGAAATATTTGGTTTCTTTATCTACCATCCCAATTTAGAGAAAACTTCTTGAGAACAAATGTCACATTTTTTCATATTCATATTTCTAATACATAGCATTGTATTTGAACAAATGCTTTATTTTAAAAATATTTTATTTTATTTATTTTTTAAAAAATATTTTATTTTGTAAATATTTATTTACTTGCATGACAGAGTTATGAAGAGAGTGAGAGTGAGAGACAAAGAGATCTTCCATCCACTGGTTCACTCCCCAAATGGCAACAATGCCTTGGGCCAGGCCAGGCCAAAGCCAGTAGTCTGGAAGTCCATCAGGGTCTCCCAGGTTGGTGAGAACATCTTCCATTACATTCGGAAGGCACATTAGCAGGGAGCTAGATAGGAGGTAGCACAGTCAAGACCAAAACCGGTGCCCATATTGGATGCTGGCATTTCAGGCAGTGTCTTAACCCATTGCACCACAATACCAGCCCCTGAATAAATTCTTTCTCAAGCTATTGAGACATTTATCTTTGGAAAAATATTTTAGTAAGTAAGAGAAAAGGCAAAGTTCTTAACCCAACTTGATTTTAAACATTTCATAGTTATTCTTTAATGCAGCTTATAGTGTATAATGTTATACCTCTGTAATATTTATGAGACAACCATTAAATCATTAACTCCATTCTAAAGATTACATAACATGGGCACTGAAATCTAACATATGATTATGTAAGTCATTAGTACAAAATAAGATAGGAAATTCCATACTTTTTCTATAAAAGCAGTTATTTAAATAAATTGGGCTCAGTTCATTTGCATGTTTTTTCTTTCACTGACTTTAAAATTCAAAATAGTAAGCCTTTCTAAAAAAGAAGACGAAGTGCTTCTACTAGGCAGTGTGTAAAGAAATTTGGTGAATGCAAACTTGCCCAAATAAATTAAAATGCAAATTATTTTGGAAAAAAATAGCCTAGTTGCCAAAGATAAATTTGCTATTATTAGTTAAGATGTTTCTTCGATGTCTTTCCCATGTTTATTTATTATTATACAGCCAACTAGTTGGACAGTCAGCTTGGATTTGTTCCTACTGGACAATTAAAAATTACCATGAACTTTGAGGAGTTACAATAATGATGTATTCGTGTTTACCCATTAAACACATTTATACATTTGACTATCAGACAGAATTGTGTATCATTTTTATGCAAATGAATTTCACATGTTGCTAAGAAATGAAAATATCTTTTGTATAATGCTCACTTGGTATGTTGCGCAATTACTGTATACAGAGTATGTAATCAGAATCCAGGGTAGGATAATAGCTCACAGCCACTGACACAGATAAGAGTCACCTTTGGACCTGTCCATTTCCCTGGCCATGGTCAACAGCTCATGTCTACTGATATCCAGCAGGCTACCAAAAAGCACAGAGCACAGAACCCTTAGTGTATTGTTCGATGCCAACTCTTCTGATTCTGTATGGCATCCTTGAACTTCCTTGACTGAATATACTATTCTACCCTCATTCATTCTTCCACTTATTCATTTATTCTTCTGCAAAAGTATGTGTAGAACCCACCTTGTGCAGTCTCTGCATTGTGCACAGAATATGGGGGACTCAGGATGAAGAAAGTGAGCAATGTGCTTGTACATTTTACGCCTTATTTGGAAATACAGGTTTATTCAAAGACTAATTATACTACATATAATTCCAAACTAACCAAGTGTCAAAAGGAAAAAACACAGAAAGGTGAAGGCTGATAAGGAAGCAAGAAAGGGTTCCTTCTTCATTTTATTAAATTGTCCACAAGTTGCCCACTGACCAAACTTGTTTCTCAAACATCTATAACTCTCTTCTGTAAAGCTGACTACAGTGACAGAGACATTGCTCTGATATGTCTCAATGTTTTTAAATATATTTATATATAAATTATGTATTTGTTTTCAAGGCGTACAATTGATTAATTATACCATGAACTTGTTGCTCATCTTTTCAAGGTAAGAAAAAAGGCTCCTTTTAAAACTATCACTGATCAAAAATTTTTTTGTAAATGTTGAAGTCCTAATAGAGTTATTGGGGAGGGTAATTTTGGGGAAGTGAAAATTTTGTTAAGACTCCTTTAGGTGAGGATTTGTGACCAGAGCTAGAGAGGAGAGAAAAGGAAGAAAAGTTTTAGGAGTCCCTTGGATATCTAGAGGCATAATAATAAAGTTTTCTTGTGGGAGTTAATTACTGTGTGCTGACAGTGCCCTGGCATTCACACCACCACACTTATATGCCAAGGGAAGAATCAGTCATACTCAGATGGTATTTTAAGACTCAGAAATTGTAAAACCAATGTCCACTCTGTAACTTGAGCCTGTTGATTTTGCATACAGAGCAAGTTCTATATAAATATTAATTTGACAACTGTCAGCTCCATATACTCAGAGTTAGTGTTACATAAACTGTCAGTGCACAGACAGGTTGAAGAGGGGGTGGATATACTCCAGGGAATCCATCTTATCACTCCGACCCACATGTTTTGTTAAGGAAGGGAGCTGACAAAGTCAAGGGCAAAGTAAGAATGGCTGCAGATTTTAGGAAACTCTAAGGCTGGGATTTCATTGCTTAAATATAGGTATACTCTTCTTAACTTTGAGACTCCCCTACCCAAGCAAACTTTCCCCATTTGCAAGCACCCAGGAATGCATTTACCAGAAAGGTCAAAGATTATTAGCAAGTTCTAACTTAGAACACAAAGAACTGAACATATGCTATGATTTCCAGGTAACAGGGATTTTTCCAACTTTCTGAATCTTTAGGGCTACAAATTTTACCCCATGGGGAAGCAGAAAAGTCAGAGATAAACAAACCATCCCTAAGCAAAATAGAACAAAGACCAGGCATCTACTCCAAGAGCCACAGGTTCATAGAACCCTTACTACACCTGCGTCGGCCCCACCTGCCTGGCCTACTTGACCTCATGCCAGTTCAAGTCTTACAGACCAAACCACCTGCTTCCTCCTTCCATAGCACTTTGTCTAGGCTAACTGCAGCTTCTGAGTCCCAGAGAAGAGGATATGTCAGCTCTTTGGCTAGATATGGGGTGCCTCTGGCTAATCGAACACTCCCTTGAAGACTCAGGCTAGCTCCCACACACCGGTGGATGTCAAAGCCATGAGCACAGTAGCTAGTTGCAGTTTTCCACACCATGAACAAATTCGCAGCCAATGCTTTCTGCAGAGGTGCACTTTCAGCATGCAGCTCCACTTTATACTCAGTTGGGTCAGCTCAGAATTTTTCCTGGAAAAAAAGCTCCAAGTAAGAACTTTCTGCCTGTTCTGCTTTTTGCCAAGTTTACATTTCAGCAGCATTTTACTACACCTCATCGTCTTTCCTTTTTAAAGATTTTCCTACCTCAACCCCTCAGAGCTATTGAGATATCCTGAAATGATGAAATATCCTCCTACATCCTGCCTCATAAAGTTGTGTGTAGCATTTGCATCATTTTTTTTGCAGAAGAGTTTTGAGCCTATTACCTTCATCAGCACTTGTCAGTTAATATTAATTGTGGTTTGGAAATAACAGTGAGTTTTTTAATGTGGCATATTTAGGAGACATAGGTTACCAAAGCATATGCAAGATTGGAAAGTACTATACCAAATCCAGCCTCAAGTGTTCCTTCTCTGGGTGAGTAGCTATTTTGCAACACGGATTTACAATATGGCAAGTAAGAAAATGGGATGATATACAACAGCAGGGACGTTGCAGGAATTTGCCATGCATGCACTGTTCTCAAGCACTACCTACCATAAATTCTCACAAGATAAAGTGGATATCAGAGGAAGCACTGAGCCATTTTTTAAATATTCCTTCCATTCTGCCAGGATTCTGAAATTTCAGTAAGAGAGAGTAAACAGAAATCACTACTTTAGAATCAGACTGGAAAGTAATAGACAAAGAGAGAATTCGCACCAGTTTTTAACTCTCTACCAGCTTATATTTGTGAACCTAGGCAAGATTGACTCTTACATTCTCAGCTGCTTTCTGTTGCTTGTTTTATTGTTTGTGTGTGTGCATGTGTGCTTGTGTTTGTGTATGTGTGTGTGCTTTAATTTATTTTCAGCTACTTAAAAGGCAGAGTGATAGGGTGAGAGACAGAGACAGAACTTCTACCTACGAGGTCACTTCCCAAATGCCCACAACAGTCAGGCATGGCTGGTCCAGGCTGAAGCTTGGAACTCTATCTGGATCTCCCACGTGGAGGGCAGTTGGGTTATCATCAGTTGCCTCCCAGGATGAATTACAAGGAAGTTGGATCAGAAGCAGAGTAGCCAGGATTGAATCAACATTTCAATATGGATGTGGGCATTGTATGTAATCACTTAAGCTGAACACACACCCCTGCTTGTTTTATTTTTTAAGGAATAGCAACTATCTCTAAATCACTCTCTCCCTCTCAAATAAATAATAAATAAATATTTTTTAAAGTCTTTAGGCAATAATAGCAAGGCATCATCATTCTTACAGCAACATTTCAAATAAATCTTTTAAAACTTTTTCAAGATATTTTACAACTAAAAGGAAACTATGATTAGAACAATACAATAAAGAGCACAATTAAAGAAATTAAAGATTGGGGCCGGCGCTGTGGTGTAGCGGGTAAAGCTGCCGCCTGCAATGCCAGCATCGCATATCGGCACCGATCCAAGTCCTGGCTGCTCTTATTCTGATCCAGCTCTCTGCTATGGCCTGGGGAAGCAGTAGAAGATGGCCCAAGTCCTTGGGCCGCTGCACCCATGTGGGAGACCTGGAAAAAGCTCCTGGCTTCGGATTGGCGCAGCTCCAGCCATTGTGGCCAGTTGAGGAGTGAATCAGCAGATGGAAGAACTCTCTCCTCTCTCTCTCTGCCTCTCCTTCTTCTCTCTCTGTGTAACTCTGACTTTCAAATAAATAAATAAATCTTTAAAAAAAGAAATTAAAGATTATTTCAAGCTTTCTTCAAAGTCAATAATGTTTGGTATGTTAAAAGCATATTTCAGGAGTAAATTATTTGGGAAAATTCTTTGTTGTAATCCATGTAAGTACACATTTTTGGAATTTATTTTCTGATAAATTAAGGTTATTTGCAGTGCTTTGATTGCATTTATAATTAAGTCAACTAATTGTTCAATACCAAATTTCTTTTCTTGTAACCAAAGGGATCACATAAACAAAAATAGTGTCTGCAAATACTAGCTGATAGAATAAAAAAGGGAGAGAATGATCCAACATGGGAAGTGAGATACACAGCAGACCCATAGAATGGCAGATGTCCTAAATAGCACTCTGGCCTCAGAATCAGCCCTTAAGGCATGCAGATCCGGCTGAAAAGTCCATGAGACTATTTCAGGCATGGAAAGCCAAGACACTCTGGGGGGAAAAAAAAAACCTAAATGAAAGATCTCTGCGAGTGAGATCCCATCAAAGAAGGAGGTAGCTTTCTCTGAAGGGAGGAGAGAACTTCCACTTTGACTACGACCTTGTCTAAATATGATCAGAGTCGGTGAACTCAGGGGGCTTCCATAGCCTTGGCAGCTCATGACAAGAGCCTAGGGTGATAATTGATGCCATAAACAAGAGTGTCCATTGTTAAGTCAACAGGAGTCACTGTGCACTTACTCCTCATGTAGGAACTTTGTCCTTAGTGTGCTGTACATTGAGATTTTATGCTATAACTAGTACTCAAACAGTATTTTTCATTTTATGTTTCTGTGTGGGAACAAACTGTTGAAATCTTTACTTAATGTATGCTAAACTGATCTTCTGTATATAAAGAGAATTGAAAATGAATCTTGATGTGAATGGAAGGGGAGAGGGAGAGGGAAAGGGGAGGGTTGCGGGTTGGAGGGACGTTATGGGGGGAAGCCATTGTAATCCATAAGCTGTACTTTGGAAATTTATATTCATGAAATAAAAGTTTTAAAGCAAAAAAAAATGTATAAAACTGATAGAATAGTGATTTACATAAAGATAAGTCATTTACAAAAATGCAATGTGTATTGGACGTGTTGTTTTTCAAGTCTGTTATGACTTGTCTTTGCCTTTCTTTATTCTTGATTGTACCTTCCCCAACTCACCACTATAAATATTTGTTACACCTTTCCTCCCTTGGAAAACCACAGAAAAATCATTCTATCATTTTCTCAGTACAAATAGGAATAAGTACATACAGATATTTTTATTATTTGCTACACAAAAATAGAATATTTTATCTCTACACTTTATTTCTTTTCCTTCTCATCCAATAACACATCATGAAAATTCTGGACATTAATATAGCTGTAATTTATTTTTAATAGCTGGAAAATCATTTATTATATGCAAGTAACCATTGCTATAGATATTCATTTACCCCCCCATTTATTTCTATTAGGAACAGTGCTTAATTAAACATCCTTAAAGGCGCTTAAATATTGGTGCTTTGATCCCTATGGCCTAACAACTCAGTAAGGAATGCTAGATCAACGTGTTTAGGAGATATTTTTTTCTTTTTTTAATTTTAGTAGTCTTTGCTATGTTTCCTGACTACAAAAGTAATAATTGCGTATTCACTAGCAATTTTTTTGGTCCACTAGTAATCTTTTCTCTAAACCACTATTAGCAGTAAGAGAAAGTGGATCCTTTTTTATCCTAGTCTATCTAATCAGGCACATTTTCATGTCATTTTTAAATTTTATTTGCATTTCTATGACTCTTAGTGAGTTTGGTCATTGTATGTATTCATCAACCTTTTTGATTTTCTGTCTTTTTAATTGCCCATTTTTGTCCTTTGTTCATTTTTTCAGTTGAAAATATTTGCCCTCAATTTTTTTAAGTTTTTTATTTATTTTTATTTGATAAGTCAGAGTAACAAAGAAAAAGAGAGACACAGAGAGATTCTACCGAATACCCACAATAGCTGGAACTGGGTCAGTCTAAAACAGAAGCTAGGAACTCAGTTCAGGTTGTCTACGTGGATGAGAGGGGCCCATCTCATCACTGTTGCCTCTAGAGGTGTGCATTTCAGGAAGCTAGATAGGAAGAAGTGGTTTGACTTAATCCTACACATTCAATATGTGATGTGGGAAGCCCAAAATGGACTAGACTTGCTATGGCACAACGCCAGCCTCTCCTCGAAGATTTTTTTAAGAGATTTTTAGTATTTCACAACTTAAGGAGGCCAAAAAATACTTCAGTTTTGCTTTTGACAAGTAGACTTTTTAATTTTAATTGTTTTTGTTTCTTCTAACTTCAAATTTTAGAAATCACTGATAAATTTTTAAATGCCATCTCATCATCTGCTGTCTGTATTAGACCTCATTTTAAATTCTAGTGGCAAACTTCCTGATAATGAATCACCATTCATTTCTGAAACAAAATCTTCATCATAGTTTATTCATTCTTTCATGACCCACCCCAGGTTCTGTGGTTCACTTACAAACAGAAATTGACAAACAGCCACCATGCAACCCAGACAATGTTTGCCTGGGAATTACGCTAGAGCACAAGGGAGACACCAAAGTGGGAAGAGGTTCCGCCAGTCAGCTCCATGAGAAGAGCTGGGTAGAAGTTTCCATCAGGTGGGGAAGCATGGCAGTTATCTTTGGTACAGACCAGCCAGGAGTGCTGTTTTGTCCCCCTCCGTACACAGCACATTGGTTTGCACCGGTTCGATGCTCTGCTCAGGCTCCAGTCCTCCTTTTTGCACATGACGCACTCAGAATGGTGGTGTTGCTCACTACCGCCACCCCAAGAAGGCCATGTAGACCAGCACATTGGCCTATTCTGGGTATTCATACAGGTTGGGTAATCTCCAGTAAGGCCCGAGGGGGTCTTTGTGGTTAGCATTTGGAAGCTCCCTGCTTCTGATTGATTTGGAGCTGGATACATGTCAGGTTGAGAGGGGTTTAATCTAGAGATCCTGTTTCTATCCTTTCTCATTTTAATAAACTATAGATTCTTCTTCTCATACTTATTATTTTAACAATTTCCGGTTATATAAATATTATTTTATTCAAAATACATTTTTCAGACATATTCAAAATTAAAAGTGGTATTCTAACCTTTCATTACAAATATAAATTCCAGTAGACTTTATTTTTTTTTTTTTTTTTGACAGGCAGAGTTAGACAGTGAGAGAGAGAGACAGAGAGAAAGGTCTTCTTTCCGTTGGTTCACCCCCCAGGTGGCCGCTACTATGGCCGGCGCTTTTTCGGTGGACTTTTGTTTATATATTTAGTTGCTACATTTGTTTCATACAAGTTTATATTAATCAGTATATTTCTTTCATAAATAGTAATTTTAAGATAATTCTTAATCCTGATTAGTGCTGTTATATTTAAATTTCTACTTCTCTGATACTTAATAATAACACTTATGTTATCTTGTTTGTATATACCATATATCTCTCTGCTCTTCTCTGTGAGTTTCCTATAAAGATAGCTTACAACTGTGCTTTTTAAAACTTCAATCTGATGGTATCTATTTTGTGAAGAAAGATTTCAGTCAATTAATACTTATTGTAAGGATAGCTATAACATAATTTTCACTACATTTTAATTACATATAGTCACTTCATCTGTAACACTTGTCTGATAAGATTGACATATCATAAAACAATTTGAGCATAAAATAATGCTTGTGTCTGCTTATGAATCATGTCATTTTGAGAAACACTTAGTAAAGGGGGAAAAACTGTATTGGCTGAACATAGCAACATCATAATTCATACACAAAACTCAATGCTCCCACACCTGAGTCGTACCTAGCTACTTCTGTCCACAGTGTATGCTATTCTATACGAGTCTGTTTTCTGTTCTTTTCAATTTGTATACTTTTCTATATGAACAACAACAACAAAAAACACCCTTTCAATTAGCATCCCAAAGATATCTAAGTGTCTAGGTTCAAAAATGGCAAGCAGTGCATGTAAAAGAAAATCTTATGCATTGATGAGAATCTTGAACTAAAGTTCTTCGAAAGAAATGAGAAAATGTGACATTTTCAGAGCACTAATAATAAAGGAATTTACAATGTGGACCATCAGAGAAAGCTCTGCAAAAGTAAACCTCCACGTCTGGAACAACTTCAAGAGCTGTGAAGTCACTAAGAATGTGTTCAAAGACATACACGGAATTTAAATTTTGTTGAGGATATGAATTAAAGATTAAATTCTGCGAAGATCAGGAACAACCATTCTCACAAAAAGAAGCACCACCTGTGTACAAACCAGGAACACCAGACCCTGAATTATTGGCTCCTCCTAGTACTACTAATGGCTTCTTTGTTGGTTTCAAACATCACTGTATTTCCCCAAGCCTTCAGGGCACTTAAGCTATGAGAACAGATGAAAACATCACAGAGCATTGCCAAATGTGCTACTAAAGTTAATTGAAAGAGAAGGGTATGCACTGGATCAAATTTTAAATATTTATGAAATGGAATCTATTATAAGCACATACTTATGAGGTCGTGCATCTCAAGGCACAAAGAACAAAAAAACATGATCTAAGGCTGCAGAAGATCACAAACTTTGATAACTCTCATTCTACCACTTCATGGTAATCCACAAGCAGCAATCCTTGCACCTCCCACTTTGAGAAGTATCGAGCAGTCCTTTACAAAGTAAATAGCCATATTTCCATATTTAAACCATTTAATATATATAAAATGTCCTATTATTTTATCAGGTTCTAGTTTTTCTTCAATATGTCACTGACAACATTTTTAAATGTTGTATGTCTGTTCCTTCTTCCCCACAGACAACACCACCTTTCAGTGGTATGATTTTGCAGAGGCTAGTCATTTTAGGAATGGTAATGCTGAGTGATGATAAATGAAATGCACACTATATCATCTTTTTTCCTTCCTGTTGTCTTTCATAGATTGATTATTATAATTCATTCCATTTTTTTCTCATGTTATTTGGTATATTCTATATTTGATAGTTACAATAAAGAGATTCTTATAAGAATTGATTATTTTATTTGTTTGAAAGAGAGAGACAACCATGCAGACAAAGAGAAATTTCCAATCAGCTGGTTTACTACCCAAACCCCCGCATATGGGATGCCTGCATCTACCATGCCATCATCGCCCACCTCTAATGAGATTTTATTTTATTTTAAAGGTTTATTTATTTGTTTGACAGGCAAATTTGCAGATAGAGAAAGAGACAAAGAGAAAGAGAGAGCTTCCATCTGTTTGTTCGCTACTGAGAGTGGCCACAATGGCCAAGCCAAGAGCCTTGAATTTCATCCAGGTCTGCCACGTGAGTGCAGGGACATGAGGACTGGGGCCATCTTCTGCTGCTTTCCCAAATTCATGAGCAGGGATCTGGATCAGAACAGTAGCATCTGAAACCAAACCAGCACCCTTATGGGATGCCAACTTCACAGGACACGGTTTAACCCTTGTGCCACTATACCAGCCCTTTTATGAGATTTAAATCAGACATATTAGCTTTCCTTTTTTTGATGTATTATCTTTCTTATCTCTCTATTACTATTTAAAAATCAGATGATGGGGCCTGCACTGTGGCAAAACTGGTTATGCCACTGTCTGCAGCACTGCCATCCCATATGGACCCTGGTTTGAGTCCCAGCTGCTCCACTTCTGAGCCAGCTCCCTGCTGATGCACCTGGAAAAGCAGGAGAGGATGGTCCAAGTGCTTGGGTCCTTGCACACACTTGGGAGACCCAGATGAATCTCCTGGCTCCTTGTTTCAGTCTGGCCTAGCCCTGGCCATTGCACCCATGTGGGGAGTGAACTATGAGATGGAAGACTTCTCTCTCTCTGCCTCTGCTTCACCCTCTCCATAACTTTGCCTTTGGAATAAATAGATAAATGGTTTTTCAAAAAATAAAAATAAAAATCAGATGCTAGCTCTTTGCCCAACCAAGGTATTCTAATTCCATCTTGATTTCTCCTTTCCCCTTTCTAAAGACAAACACACACACATGCACAAACACAACACATTAAACATACCAATGAGTTGTGCTTGCTTTACCTGTCTTCCATAAGCCCCAGATAAAACTTTTTAAACACTTCCCCTTTCTCCTCCTCAATCTACACTAAACTCAGTTTTTGCTCAAATGATTTTTAGTTCTGTGGATAGTATCCAACTCACCATGTTTCAACTAATCATTTTTTAACTTTATAACAGTGCATTCAATAGAGACGCTACTTTGAGTTTTGAATTTTGGACTTTCTTGGCTAGCAATATATGCTACAGCATGTTTTCATAATACTGGGGAGTGTCGGCAGTGATAGGTTCCTTCACCATCCCTATAATGAGGGTGAACAGCTGACATTGCACAGTATGTTATGTTGCTAAATGCTGATATTCGGTAGATTAAAGTTTATTAAACTCCTTTGTGACTTGCAATATTTTCAACTTATGATAAGTATGTATGGAAATGAACCCATCATAAGTTGAACAACATGCGTACTTTTGGTTGTATCTAGTATTCAATCCCAACATATTTCTTTGCTTCAAGACTCCATATTTAACATTTTTGTTTATAGTTCAAGGCAGTGAGATACCATTATTCATAAAGACGTAGCTGTATGGTGATTTATTCATATACTCTATGGTAGACTCTATTTTTTTTCAACCATTAAACTTTTTCCAATGTAGAATATGGTTCAGGATTATACGTAAACACAGCTTTTTCTTACTGTGAAAGAAGAATATCTTTTAGGAGTGGACATAAGATTCATGGTTTGCAGGCCTTTTGCTTTCAAGATGCTACCCCTTCTCTTCTATATTAACCTTTAACAAAAGAAAAGTCTGTGGACACTCAGATTGCATTTCCTTTGTTACACATTTTTCTTCTTTCAGTCTGAGTGCTTATAGACCCTCTCTTTAACATTTTATCATGAGATTCTTAGGTATATGCATTTACACATCAATCATACTTGAACATTATTAAGTTCTCTTAGGTCTCTTCATCTTAAGAAAATTTTCTGTGATCACTTTAATTATTGTCTCTTCTCTGTTCTTTTTTCTCCTTCTACAATACCATTTATTCACATAGTAGTTACCTCCCAAGTTCTGGTAATTGTCATATAGCTATTCATAAAATGTGCTCATTGAGATATTTCTTTCATTTGACCTTCCAGCCACTAATCATCAGCCTATTGTATTGACTAAGATATGCTTAATTAAGATATAAAAGATAAACTAGTTGTTTGACACAATTTAAGTTTATTTTATTTTTTAAAGTTTTTTAAAGCATATTTACTTGAAAGGCAGACACACAGATACAGAGAGAGAGAGAGAGACAGAGAAAGAGAGAGAGAGAGAGAGAGAGAGAGAGAGAGATCTTCCATCAACTGGTTCCCTCCACCAAATGACCACAACAGCTGGAGGGGGTTCAGGCTAAAGTCAGGAGTTCAGAACTCAACTTAGATCACTTACATGGTTAGCAGGGATCCAACTGAAGGGTCCATCCCTTGATTCCTCCCAGCATGTCCATTAGCAGGATGCTGGAAAGGGGATCAGAGCCAGGACTCTACCTCAAGCACTTTGATAAGGGAATATGGGCTTCCCAAGCAGAACCTTCACCACTACATCAAATGCCCACCCTTCAGTATCTTTCTTGATTACATAACATGTAACTAGTAAAGGCTAGAGAGAATCTGTGTTATTCAATAATCATTTTTTATATAGATCTGTCACCTTCAACATGGGTCTGCTTCTCAGATAACCCTGAACACCTATTTCTAGCTGATAGAGGACAGAGAATGAAGGATCACCATTGGAAATCTATTAATTAGTTCTGGAATTCCATTTATTCACATTCCATTAGCAAACACGCAATGGCATAAGGATTCATAACTGGCAAGGATGCCGGGGGATGTAATCTACCTATGTGCTCAAAAAAGGGGGGTGTGTGTGAAGCACTCCTTCCTTCTTTCAGTTAATTTTTTTGGCTATCAAATTATATTTTTCTTTTGTTATTTTCTTTGTTTAGGGGCATCGTAGAATTTATCTGATGTTTTTTTTTTTTTTTTTTTTTTTACCTTCAAAAAGACTTCCTAAGAAGTACTTGAATCTCCTTGAGGCTTCTGTTTATTTCAAATTACATTCTGTCTCCTCAGGAACTCAGTTTTGATTGGCATATGTTTTATGTGTTCTGACTAATTTTCATCTCCTGGCTACTTGGATCCTTTGGTATGTTCTTGTTTTCATTTCAGTTATCTGCTCAGTGGACCTCAGGGGTAGCTGCAAAGTACCAAAGTAATGAAAGTAGCATGAACACTGGAAGACAAGGAGACTTTTCTTTTGGTCTACAAGTGGTATAGAAATCCTTGCTAAAATACATGTCAGGGAGCTGGTATTAAGCGTTATAGTTAAGACAACCACACACATCAGGGTACATGGGTTCAATTCCCTTCTCCAACTCCTGACTCCAGCTTCCTGCTAATGTAAACCCTGGGAGGCAGTGGTTATGGCTGCAATTCTGCCACCTATGTGGGAGTTCATGGCCCCTAACTTCAGCCCTGGTCCACCCCAGCCATTGTGGGCATTTGGGGAGTACAGTAGCAGATGGGAGCTTTCTCTGTGCATGTCGGGAATTGGAGAGGGCCTTTCTGTGTGTTTCTCTGCCTACAAAATAAAATTAAAAAAAAAAAAAAAACATTTGTCAGTCTCAGCAAGGCTTGGATAGATGGAGGAAGTCTGAGAATGGTAACATCCCCTTTCTTTTGTTAATTTTTTTCTTTTCCTCTTTGGAAACCAATGAAACCAAGGTCCACATAACATGTGAGTCTTCCATTGGGCTTTCACTGGACACTGGACACAAGGGACCCAGTGACAAGCTAGCCCAAGACTCCTGTGGTGGTCTTGCACACTAATCTCACTAGAAGGGGAGAAACCAAGTCCTCCTTTCCATTCCTTCCCTGCCTCAATCCCAGCAGCCATTTGTCTCAGGACAGGATGGAGAGGGTACTGGAAGGGAAGAGCATCTACTTTAGGCTACTGTTTTCTTAGATTCTCCTGTTCTGAATCTACACATTTTTCCCCAGCAGAAAAGCTTCAGTGTTAATCTTTTACACTATGTCTGTCTCTCTCTTATTGTTTAATAAAAAAAAATAAATGAACAAAACTAAGAAACAAAAGAATCTGTATGTCAAAAGAAATGGATGGGATAGGCACTTTGGCTCATCATCCCGTTTCAGAGTGCCTGTGATGGAATCCCAACTCCGCTTTCCATCCAGCTTCCTGTTAAAGCATTTGGGAAACAGCAGATGAATATCCAAGAGTCTGAGTTCCTGACACTTCTGTGGGAGACCCAAGCGCAGCTGCTAGTTCCTAGATTCAGCTTCACTCATCCTCAGATTTCACAGGCGGTAGGGAATGAATCAGTGTATGGAAGATCTGCTTCAATTTCTCCCTCTTTGTCATTCTGCCTTTCAATTAAATAAATAAAAGTTTAAAAAAAATAAATAAGTAGTTTCATCCACCACAAGTATGAGCACTAATATAAACAATATGCCTGTTGAAGACCTATCTGCTCCACTTCCAATCCAGCTCCCTGTTAATGTACCTGGACAGGCACTAGAAGATGCCCCAAGCACTTGGACCCCTGGTACCCATGTGAGAGACCTTGATGGAGCTCTGGGCTCCTGGCTTCAGTCTGGGTCAGTCCCAGCAGTAGTAGCCATTTAAAGAGTAAAAAGGCAAATGGAAGATTTATTTCTCTCTCTATCACTCCCTCTCTCTCTGTCACTCTGCCTTTCAAATAAATAGATAGATAGATAGATAGATAGATAATAGTTTTTAAAAAGATTCGAATATATTTACTTTAGTGAATAGCTATGATTTCAATGTAATTGACATTAACTCCAGGTACAGAACCTATACAGTTTTTCTTTCTTTAAAGTTGGTGAACACATTAAACAAGGCTTCTAAAATTCCATTTTCGCCACCATTTTTTAAAACAAACAAATAAATGAAAGGTCAATTAAAGTGCTTGACTTAGAACTTCTAAATAAGTGTCAATTCAAATTAATGAGATTTTATTCTAAAAAAAATAGCTCTATGATACAATAATATCCACATATACACATATTGGATTTTAGTAGCTTTTCTTTCCTAGATCTACTTATGCTAATTATTTTAGAATAATCCTGAATAACAAAGGCATTTTCTGTTCCCTATGATTTTAATAATCACTCACTATAATTAAAGTGGCTTTAAAATACATTATTTGCCCTGGAACAGAGGAAAATGCTTAGAAAGAACTAAAAGTGTTATTATTTTGACTTGGAAAACAATTACCCTTTTGCTCCCTTCACAACTTGCTCTAACTTCCAAAGCAAGGTTTGATAATTTGGGAAAAAGACAAGCAATGAAAGGAATTCTAGGAAACTACCTCTTTTTACCATCAATTCAAAATTTCACTTTTAAAGGCCAAGTGACAACTGTATTTATAATTCAAAAAATTTGTAATTTCTAACAATGATTCCACACTGTATAACAGCCAGGCCACTTGTCTTCCTCAGAAAGCTGGCCATAATTGAATTACCTTTCAAATTATACAGTATTATTATTTGATGGTACTAAAATACTCTAACTGTGAGTGTTAATTTGGACAAACTACCATTGTCCTTGGCACTGCTGAAAACACAAATAATAAATTATACCTTGGAAAACCAGATTTGAATTTGAAAATATGTCCAGTATCACTCTTTACTCTATGTAGGATAAACTATACCTGTGGTTACTACTTAAAAATATGACTGTTTACACCTAATACATTTTCTAAACAGGGAACTTTATGTGCAAACAGGCTAGTTACCTATAATTATGAGAACATTGTACATGTGTGAATCCTGCTTCTTAAAAAATAATTTAAGGAGGATTCTGGGATGATGATCAAGTAGGAAGTTAGGGATCTATCTCCCCAGCTAGCAAACTAGTACTCTGGCAGTATCTCTTGATGCAACTAGTCTTACAAATTCTAGAAGACTCCTGAGTAAAATATTCTTAGTTTTGGTCAATTTTACCTCTTAGCACAGGAGCAGTTACCCATCCCCTATACCCAGCTCCATGGTAGGCAGATACGCATTTGTTCCCAGAGCAATTTGAATGCAGCTCTCAAGAAACAGGATGGGCATAAAAGACCTTGCCCAAATCCCAAGATGTATGCTCTGATTGCTGACCCTGACCTCAGAGGTGCAAAGAAGCAGTCAGTCACTGTAGCTGAAATTCCCCTATTGCTGAAAGCACCAACCGAAGTGACTCCCAGTGGATTAAAGGGCCAATACTCCTTTTCTTCATTCACTTTTCTCATTTTCTATCATTGGGAGCTACCCTTTAAAGAGTGTGCATTCAAAATCAACTGGGAAAATATGTCCCACACATGTCTGGAGAATAGCACAGGTTCAGAAAAGACCGAAGAAGACCTTGAGTTTATACTGCAGACAGATCATTGGCACAGACCATCTACAACACTCAAAAAAAAAAAAAATTTTTTTTCAAAAACAGTCACTAAAAAAACCAAGCACAGCAAAAAAAAGTTATCTCATACCCTGGTTTATCACATTATTGGATTCAGATGCAAGTTTTTAAACAAAAACACTGCATGACATACAAAGAAATGAGAAATTATGACCCATTAAAAGAAAAAATTAACAAATAGGAACTTTCTTTCCAATGAACCAAAGGCAGATCAATTGAACGAGTTTAAAACAACTGTCTTAAATATTTCCTAAGAACTTACAATGCTAGCAAAGTAAAATATATGTGTGTGTTGTGTGCATATAGAAATATATAGCATCAGCATTGTGGCGTAACAGGTAAAGCCACCATCTGTGGCACCAGCATCCCTTTCTGGCATTAGTTCAAGTCCCGGCTGATCCATTTCCAATCCAGCTTTCTGCTAATGTGCCTGGGAAGGCAGAGGAGGATGGCCCAGGTGCTTGGGCCCCTGCACCCACATGGGAGACCTGGAGGAAGCTCCTGACTCCTGGCTTCCAATGCGCCTAGCTCCAGCAGTTGCGGCCATTTGGAGAGAATCCATGGATGGAAGATTCTCTCTCTCTGTCTCTCTCTCTGTCTCTCTCTCTCTCTCTCTCTCTCTGTCTCTCTGTGTATTCTGTCTTTTAAGCAAGTAAATATATCCTTAAATATATATATATATACACACACACACACACACACACACACATACATATATACATGCAAATTGAAAACTTGAAAAGAACCCAAAAGGAAATTCTGGAGTTCCAAAAAAAATACAGTAGTTGAAAGAAAAATTTACTAGAGAGATTCAAAGGCAGATTTGAGTTGCAAACTTGAAGACAGAAGAATAAAAATTATTGAGTATGAGGAATAGAAAGTTATTGAATGAAAATAAACACAGGAACACAGGCCAAGGGAGCTGTGGGACACCACCCAGCAGACCAATGTTTTCTTTGCGGAAGTATAAAGAGAAGAAAAAGGGAAAGAGAAGGGAGGATATGTGATGAAATAGCTAAAACCCTCCTCAAAAATATCCACAGTGAGGTAAGACCAACCTTGTTACAAACAAAGACAAAGACAGAAACTTGAAAGGCGCAAGAGAGGAGTGACTCATTCCCATAGGATCTGTAGTACGGTCATAAGCAGATTTCTCATCAGGAACTTTGAAGGACAGAGGGAAGGTGCTGTTAAATATGAGTGCAGAAAGAATAGTCAAAACCATAGAGATGGAGAGAATGGTGATTTCAGAGTCTGGGAGAGGACGGAAGGGGTATGATTTATCAATGGGTAATGTCAGTTTTACAAGATGAAGACTTAGGGAGGCACATGGTGGTGATAATAGCCCAACATAACGAATGTGTTTAATACTACTGAGCTATATACTTTTAAATGGTTAAGAATGCAAATTTTACATTAGGTTCATTTTATCGCAAGTTCCAAAAAAAGACTTAAGAAAAAAATAAGTAGTAGATAGTCATGCTCCCATTTTATATTTGAAGAACAATACCTATTTTGCACCAGATACAGGGGATATTGAAACTCATTAGGTCTACAGGACAGGCAAAGTTCAGTGGAGGAACAGATTTATCCATAGACTACTGCAGTCTGATATGATGTGTTATAAAGGAGGTATACTCATGATGTGATGACAGCTACATTAAATAAGATTACACAAGGGCCTATAATGAAAGAAATCCAAAGTTTCTGTGGTTTAAAATAATGAACACTTCTTTCTTACTCTCAGTGGTCGCAGGCTGGAGTTGCTAATTTGGCAGCTCACTTCCAAGAAGTGAAGACTGGGACTCGCTTTTCCCAATAGCTCTACTATCTTCAACACAAAGCTTCTGAGATCTCCCTAAGGGAATTTGTTTTTTTGTGTTTTTTTTTTTGTTTTTTTTTTTTTTTTAATATTTGTTTACTTGAAAGTCAGGGTTACAGAGAGATAGCAAGAGAAAAACAGAGAAAGAGACATCTTCCAGGCATTGGTTCACTCCCCAGATGGCCACAATGGCCAAGGCTTGGCCAGGGCTGGGCCAGGCCAAAGCTAGGAGCCAGGAGTTTCTTCCAGGTCTCCCACATGGGTCGCAGGGGCCCAAGCACTCATACCAATTTCTGCTGATTTCCCAGGCCATTAGCAGGGAGCTGGATCAGAATTGGAGCAGCTGGAACATGAATCAGCACCCATTTGGGATACCGGTATTGCAGACAGAAGCTTTACCCACTATGCCATGACACTAGCCCCAGAATTTTTTTTTTTTAAGATCTCAACATTTGCATTTCTTTTTCTTTTTAACTTTTATTTAATGAATATAAATTTCCAAAGTACGGCTTATGGATTACAATGGCTTCCCCCCCATAATGTCCCTCCCACCCGCAACCCTCCCCTTTCCCACTCCCTCTCCCCTTCCATTCACATGAGGACTCATTTTCGATTCTCTTTATATACAGAAGATCAGTTTAGCATACATTAAGTAAAGATTTCAACAGTTTGCTCCCACACAAACATAAACTGAAAAATAATAGATGATTTTTTAAATGATGATGAAATCAGATCAGACCTATTGTCATGTTTAATCCCAGTGAGAGTCAAGTTGGGAATTGATAATTTCTTCTTTTTTTTTTTTTACAGAAGATCAGTTTAGTGTACATTAAGTAAAGATTTCAACAGTTTGCACCCCCATAGAAACACAAAGCGAAATATACTGTTTGAGTACTCATTATAGCATTAAGTCTCAATGTACAGCACATTAAGGACAGAGATCCTACATGAGGAATAAGTGCACAGTGACTCCTGTTGTTGACTTTACAAATTGACATTCCTGTTTATGGCATCAGTAATCTCCCTATGCACCAGTCATGAGTTTCCAAGGCTATGGAAGCCCTCTGAGTTCTCCAACTCTTATCTTGTTTAGACAAGGTCATAGTCAAAGTGGAGGTTCTCTCCTCCCTTCAGAGAAAGGTACCTCCTTCTTTGAAGACCTGTTCTTTCCACTGGGATCTCACTCACAGAGATCTTTCATTTAGGGTTTTGTGGGTTTTTTTTGTTGGTTTGTTTTTTTTTTTTTTTTTTTTTTGTTTTTTTTTTTTTTGCCAGAGTGTCTTGGCTTTCCATGCCTGAAATACTCTCATGGGCTTTTCAGCCAGATCCGAATGCCTTTAGGGCAGATTCTGAGGCCAGAGTGCTGTTTAGGACATCCGCCATTCTATGAGTCTGCTGAGTATCTCGCTTCCCATGTTGGATCACTCTCCCCTTGATTTATTCTATCAGTTAGTATTAGCAGGTACTAGACTTGTTTATGTGCTTCCTTTGACTCTTAGTCCTTTCATTATGATCAATTGTGAACTGAAATTGATCACTTTAAAAAAAAAAAAAAAACATTTATTTGGGGCCAGCACCGTGGCTCACTTGGTTAATCCTCTGCCTGCAGCACCGGCATCCCATATGGGCACCAGGTTCTAGTCCCGGCTGCTCCTCTTCCAGTCCAGCTCTCTGCTGTGGCCCAGGAGGGCAGTGGAGGATGGCCCAGATGCTTGGGCCCCTGCACCCACATGGGAGACCAGGAGGAAGCACCTAGCTCCTGGCTTCGGACCAGTGTAGCGCCGGCCATGGCAGCCATTTGGAGAGTGAACCAACGGAAGGAAGACTTTTCTGTCTGTCTCTCCCTCTCACTGTCTGTAACTCTACCTTTAAAATAAATAAATTATTTAAAAAAAAAAAACATTTATTTATTGGGGCCAGCACTGTGGTGTAGTAGGCTAAGCCTCCACCTGCAGCACATGCATCCCATATGGATGCCAGTTCTTGTCCCATCTGCTCCTCTTCCAATATGCCTCTCCACTATGGCCTGGGAAAGCAGTAGAAGATGAGCCAGGTGCTTGGGCACCTGCACCTGCATGGGAGATTTGGAAGAAGCTCCTATCTCCTGGCTTTGGATCAGTGCAGCTCCAGCCATTGAGGCCATCTAGGGAGTAAACCAATGGATGGAAGGTCTTTCTCTCCATCTCTCCCTTTCTCTGTTTGAGAATTTATTTATTTGAAAGGCAGAGTTACCAAGAGAGGAAGAGATGGGGAGAGATATTTTCCATCTGCTGGTTCACTCCCTAGATGGCCGCAACGGCTAGGGCTAGGCCAGGCCAAAGCTTCATCCTGGTCTCCCATGTGAGTGGCAGAGCCCCAGGCACTTGGGCCAACCTCTACTGCTTTCCCAGGTGAGTAGTAGGGAGCTGGATTGTAAGTAAAGTAGCCAGAACACAAACTGGCACCCATAAGGGCAGGCAGCAATTTTATCTGCTACCCACAATGTCAGCTCCTCTAAGAGAATCCTTAACACCAGCCATTGGAAAGTGAAAAGTGGTTTGGATGATCACAACTGGGAGGAATTTATGATCCAAACCTGAAAATGTATGTTTCCTCATAGCTACACCTGTAGCCTTAACTATGAACTTCATCAAGGGATTCAGTTGCCCTTGATTTTACTCAGTGCTCAAATGCCTCCGAAGGGAAATAAGGTAGCTCAAATGGATGGTGAACAGATACATATATCCTGAATAAAGAATTGTAATCATATACCAAGCTACTCCTCCATGTCATTTGATATTTTTCATGTGACAATGTCGAGAATTTTGTCTAAGTCACCTATTTAACAAGAGAAGCTAAAAATATTTTATTTTATTTTTATGTGATATGATGCTAGTAGTCCATTTTTAATTAAAATATGCCTAGGAAGAAAGAAGTGCACAACTCTAATTTGCTAGTTTTCCTCTCTGACAGAAATGACTCTTCAATTAATGTCTATTGTCAGGATCTCTGTCCTTAGATACAGAACCTGAGTTCCAGCTATGACCTGGATATCTGCTTTATTATCACACAGGCACCTCACGTTCAACATACTCAACATTGAGATACATGGAATATGGTTAATTCAGTTTCTAGTCGCATCCTAAATCTGCTGGAGGACATATATGAGATATTTTCTATCAATCATCTTTATTTACATTTTAATGAGAAAGCCTAAATATAAAAAGCTAAATTCAGATCTCTGAATGGCTTATATGCAATTAGGTCATTCCACTGCATTAAACAATCCATATATAACAACAATAACACTGAGAGTAGATGTAGTAAGAACAATATTAGAAGATATCTACTATTTTTATTACTGCATTAAGCACTGTGTTAAAAATTTTACATTAATGAACTTAAAGAATGTTCACAATAGAAAAGTGCTATCATTATCTCCAACTTACACATGAGGAAAAGTAGACTCAAATTACTTCATAGAAAATACATGGGTTTAGGACACAAGACCTGACTGAATCAAGACCTTTGTGAAACTGTGCTCTGCTGTCCTTCCAACCTAACGCAAATTGTGGTTGTTGAAGCTGAGGTTGAAAATGCTTTGAACATCATTAAAGAGAAATGTATCACAAATACCAAATTCCCTTCTAGAACGGTCCAGTGAAATCATGAGCTTTTGGACACAGGCTGGTTCCTCTCTGGCTCTCGGAACATCTGTAACACATGTGTCCAGCATCACTCCCCCTTTCCTCAAGTGATGGAACCTCTCCTTGCCTAGAAGAGCTGCCTGTCTCCCATTCCAGGGCTTGCGATTAGGAGCCTAATCAAAGGGCCACACCTATCCCAGGACAGAATATACATGTAACCACATTGCAGGCATGTGTGTTGATTAGCTAGTTGGCTGGTTTGCTGAGAGGAGAATTGATATTGGCAGAGAGGTAACCAGCAAGGAAAAACTGATCTGCCAGTCCCTCCCTTCAGCCTCACCTGTGCTGCTGAAACTGGGGCCCCTAGTCTCACTTCCCATGCATCAGAAAGCTGCCATTTCTGTGGTTTCCCCACTTAACATCTGGTGCTGGATAAAAGCAACTAATATGGCTGCCACTAGCTCATATTAAGGGTATTATAATAAAATTACCATGGCTCACACACCTACTTTCTTTCTTTATTTTTATTTATGTATTTGAAAGTCAGAGCTACACAGAGAGAAGAGGCAGAGAGAGAAAGAGAGAGAAAGGTCTTCCATCTGTTGTTTCACTCCCTAATTGGCCGCAATAGCCGGAGATGTGCAGAGCAGAAGCCAGGAGCCAGGAGATTCTTCTGGATCTGCCGCATGGGTGCAGGGGCCCAAGGACTTTGGCCATCTTCTACTGCTCTCCCAGGCCATAGTTGAGAGCTAGATCGGAAGTGGAGCAGCCGGGTCTTGAACCAGCACCCATATGGGATGCCAGCATTGCAGGTGGCAGCTTTACCTGCTATGCCACAGCACCAGCCCCTCACACACCTACTTTCATCATGCACCTGATGTCATGGGATTTCTGAGTTTTCCAAAAAGGGCAAGGAAATGGATGGAATTCAAAACTTGCTCCAAAATTCTGCCACTTTTGAATATTTAATTAATACATGCCCCAGACTCTACCTCCTACGCTTTCCATTCATGTGAAGGGATGGACCTAAACCTTGCAAGAGCAGCTCTCTTGAGCATACCTGCACTCCTTCCTCTGTGCTTTCACTTTGCATATAAATATCTCACTTTTCTACTGATTCTTGCAGACATCTTGTCCTCAAATTCTTCTCTTGCACTGGGAACCAGAACCTGTACCCAGCCACTCCACACAGAATAGAAGAGTGATTACCAGAGTCTGGGGTTGGTGGAAGGAGAATGGAGGCATGCTGGTCAAAGGATACAAAGGCTTGATTAGACAAGAGGATTCGGTTTCTGAAATGCATTGCCCAGAATGGGGATCACAATTAATAATTATATAATATAGACTATAAAACTGCTAAGTGCAGATTTTAAATGTTCTTATACCACAAAATAAAAAAGACAGATATGTGATGTGATGGATATGCTAATTAGCTTGATTTAATCAGTACATAATATAGGGGCTGGCATTGTAGCATAGCAGGTAAAGCTGCCTCCTGGGATGCCAGCATCCCATATGTACCATTTCCTATCCTGGCTTCTCCACTTCTGACCCAGCTCCTGGCTAATGGCCTATGAAAAGCAGCAGAGGATGGCCCAAAGTGTTTTGGTCCCTACTATCCATGCGGGAGACCAGAAAAAAGCTCCTGGCTGCTGGCTTCAGCCTAGTTCACCCCTGGTCACTGTAGCCATCTGGGGAATGAACCACAGATGAGATATTCTCTCTCCCTCTCTCTCTTTCTCTCTCTCTCTTTCTCTCTCTCCCCTACCCCTCTATCTCTGAAACTCTGACTTTAAAAATAAATAACTTTTAAAAATATATTAAACTGTATCACATAAATATATACAATTATTATTGGCAATTAAAAGCAAAGGTTGACAAAAGTAGGAAAAGATCATACCCTATTTGTGGAGATTTCTAGCTATAAGAATGATACAGGTTGGTGCTGGTGCTGTAGCACAGCAGGTTAAAGCCACAGCCTCCAGTACCGGCATCCCATATGGGCACTGGTTCAAGTACCAGCTGCTCCACTTCTGATCCAGCTCTCTGCTATGGCCTGGGAAAGCAGTAGAAGATGGCCCAAGTCCTTGGACCCCTGCACCCACGTGGGAGACCCAGAAAAAGTTCCTGGCTCCTGGCTTTGGATCAGCTCAGCTCTGGCCATTGCGGTCATTTGGGGAGTGAACCAGTGGATGGAAGACCTCTCTCTCTCTCTCTGGCTCTACCTCGCTCTGTAACTCTGTCTTTCAAATAAATAAAATAAATCTTAAAAAAAAAAAGAAGAAGAATACAGGTTTGAAGCTTACCTACAAACTACCAAGGATGTCTTCATGGCCACGTAGACAAAATGTGTGAAGGATCAAAGTTAACACAAAGAAAACAGATATGAGAGAGAGAGAGAGAGAGAGAGAGAGAGAGAGAGAGAAGGAAAGAGATTTCTAGTATTATTTGGACTTAAGTTTCCAGCCATGCCTAAACCTGGAAACTCCTGTAATTTTTACTTGAGGCCATGTATTTTTGCTTTTGTTAAACTAGTTAAGATTGGAATTCTGTCACTTCCAACTTGGAGAGGCCTGCCAAATATGCTTTGGAAAAATAGGTATCTTTAGTGGAGTACATCAGATAGATGGAATTACATTGTATTGCTTTCCAAATGAATCCATCATAGGTTCCCAAACACTGGTATTAGTCACAGGCCCTCTTGAGATCGTCCTAAGACACGTTGCTTACAGTGTGTTGCAGACAAGGTACCCACAACCCTTTACAACATTTCCCGATTTGGGGCTTCTTGACAGGAGAAGAGGAAAAGGAGACGTGGGGATAACCTGTGCTGATTACTTGAATTTGACTTAAATTCTTCATCCAGCTTTTCCACTGAATATGTTAGTTTGACTAACATATTCAACTTAATATGTAAGACATAAGGGGCATGAGCAAAACATTCACCAAAGAGAGAAATTGATCAGCTTCTCTTATAATATAAATGCAAAATAAAGCATTGCCGTTTTTTAGTTGTGAAACTCGAAAAAATGTACAGCAATTCCAGTGCTAGTTTCAAAGTACCTTGTAGCTCTCTTCCTTTTTCCTACATGGTGTATTTATATTTTGTGGCAACTATTGATTAGGCAAAGCCATGTGACTTGTGGTGACTAATGGGATTGTGAACATAAGAGATATTTTTCACTTCCAGGGGATAATGTTTTGGGTGGGATTCCAGACACAAAATGACACAGAGCAGCAGTTCATCAAGCTCACAAAACACAGGCAGTTTGAGAAAGATATAAGCCTAAGTTGTTTAAGCTCACTGCAGTTTAGAGTTGTTACTGTGTATGACATAACCAGTCCTCCCTTTAAAAATGTGTAAAATATTATATATGCATATATTACATATATGTATATGTATACAAGGTATATTGAAACAGTACATTTACATAACTTTAAGTGGCAGGCTATACTTTGGTGGGATATCCTAACAGCTCATTAAAATTTGTATTTTATTTTATTTTATTTATTCTTCTCCTCACACTATATCCTAATGTGAAAGGCATAAAATAAAAATAACATATTAGCATCATTTAGAAACATTCTTTTTCCCAGGGAGAAACCAATTTACTTTAATGAAGTTACAGTATTTTAAATATACTCGAGTGCAGGTCCTAAATTATGATGCCAGTCGCCTCCTCTTATTGACTGACATCAGCTACCCTTCCTATTGCTCAGTTTCCTCTTCTAAAAAGTGGGATTCACAAAATTACCAAAATTAGTTGGACAGAATAAACATATTAGGAATGTCAGCCATTACGGTGATCATCAAAAGAAGTAAAAACATAGTACCTACATCGTATGATCATTTGCACAATCATACGAGCTAATAATCTATGTAAAACCTGGCACATGTTTAGGCAAGTACTCTATAAATGTCTACTATTATTATCACTCATGTTTAAGACTCCCATCTGGCATCCAAAGAATAAACAACAAATGAGGATCTGCCTCTCTGTGAAGACCCAGTTAACACATAGCTGGGGAAATAATCCGTTCTGGTTTTTGCTCCGATGCTTGCTTCTCCTACTGGGCTTGAGTGTGTACGTTAAGGCCAACCCTGAACATAGCAGCCCTAGACAGATTGCTTGGCTGAGCTGTGCCAAGATGAGGGGGATGTACACTGGGGTTCTTGTGTGAGCCTGATTTTGTTTGAGCCTGGTATCTCCCAACATAGACCTAATTTTCCATCTAGGAAATACTGATATCCTGCCTTCCTCGTGATAAGGCTAAGTGAGAAGTCTGCAGTCCTCAAATATAATTTTTCTGCATGGATTATCTTGCTTGCTTTTTTCATTGAAGCCATCAAGAAAAAAAGAATTCAGCCACGATCATTTTATTCCCTTCCACTTCGAGGTGATGCAGGTTGATAGACTACAATAACCCCTAAGGAGGATCATTTCCGAAATGCAAGAGTGCAGGTGTTTTGCTTCTTTTCTACATGGACACTTTTTCCTTTCCAATGCTTTTCTCCAGAGACGACAACACAGTGCAGAACCCAGGAACTGGAAAACCACAGCTAATGTTTACAGTGCACATTTATTAAAAGGTGTTGATAGCTAATTGCATGGCATCACCCACTTAAACCCATCGCAAATATTATGAATCTGAGGAATGTTTCCCCGGCCTAGATTTTTACTAGCTTCTCAAAAGAATAGGGTCCTACAGGAGATGGCACATTTGTGGCTTCCTCCCCTGCAACTAGGAGACAGGATGTGGTTTAGCAGTTAAGGGGTTGCAGTGAGTCAGCTATGGAGACAAATGTTTCCATGGTGACCTTCCCCATTCATTCAGTGGGAAGCCTCCTGATGCCCGTGAGGATTAATGACAGGGCATTAAAACTGATAATCATAATGAAGAGAGCTGAGAGTGGGGATACCCAACCTGACATTTATGAAGAAGTAGGTTGCAGGAATCTAGCCAATGCGCAGAGGAAGAAAATATTGAGCTACAGGGAGAGAAAATCCATTTCTTCTTTCTTTTATAGAATAGCTTTCCTGCCAGAATAGAACCTAGTACTGACAGGCTTGTATAGTGTCCCCTCTGGGAATTCTCTTGGTATTGTGACATGGGATGGGGTAGAAATAAATAACCCAAAGAAGTGACTCACTGGAGGTCAAAAGAACCGGGAGGGGACGGACATCCTGGAAGGTGCACAGGACTCGACTCCACTCAGTTGTCTTATTTTGTTGTTGGTGGTGGTGGTGGTATATTTAAATGCCATCAAATGTTCCCTAGGAAAACCTTTCAGGAAAAGTCTTTACTGAGAAGCTACTCTTTTTCTGCAGCTTCATGTCACCACTTTTGTCCCTTCAGGGAAAAAACATTCTTTTCACATGTGCTAATAGCAACATTTCATTTCAGTGGATGGAGAGGCAGACATTGCACACACTGACAAAATGAAACATTAGGAGCCTACAGTCTAACTCAGAAGCTGATCCGGGCAAACCACAGTCCCAGAGCAGGGTACAGATGCTCTCAGACTCACAGAGGACTGTGCTGTGTGATGGAGTTAGTTGTTTGCATGGTTATCTCCTTTATTAAATTTCAGTGTTCCGTGGAGCAGAACCCTCATCTTATCCTTCGCTGGCATTGCCAGCTCCACCCCCAGCAAACACGTATATCACCATCCACAGGCACACAAACATACCTCCACACACAGAGACACAGATCTAGCATCCTGCTGTACACACCACCACATTACTACATTGTGATTAAATGAGTGGATTTGATCAGCAATATAAAAAGCTCGAATGAGGCAATTAAGCACTTGTATATGAGGGTTTAGAAATCTATAGAGTCAAATTATAGTGGTTTTTAAAACTGTGTAACACTGCTTTGCTTTTTTAAATGCCTCGACAAGTGGATTTGACACAAATACAATAATGCCTGAGAGGCAGTAAACGAAAAAACTGCGTGGAAAATAATCAAGAGACTCTCCAGGCAGCTGGACCATTCAGATTGATTAAATAATGGCTACAGAATGCTGATGGCTGGACCCACCGTGCCATTTATTAATCCATCCAATATTTATTGAGCACCAACTTTAATAGCTATTTGCTCTGTGCCAAACACTGTCCTAAATGTTTATGCATATTAACTTATTTAATCTCCTCTAAACACTATTATTAAAATGCCTATCTTTCAGGCAAGTAAGCTGAAGTAGAAGCAATTTAAGTAACTTGCCTAAATTCACCTTGACAATAGGAGGTGGAGTTGGAAGTTGAACCGAGCAGTCTGGCTCCAGATCACAAGCTCTTAAGAACTATGTGGTAATGCCAACCCTGGGCTAGGAGTTAGGGATATAACAATAATCAAGGGGTACGTACTTCTTTGTTTTCATAAAGCTGAGAGTTTCAAGAGGACAGATGCCAAACACAGCCAACTACAATCACAAGTGGCAAGTGGTATAAGAGCCAAAGAACAAGTCAGTGCAAATTACCCCAACCTAGTCATCATTCAGAAAAGACCCAGAACGTGAAAGAGGTGAGTGCCATTTTCCTGGTGACTTCATTACCTAGTAGCCTTTACTGATGAGATCTAAATGTTGAATCGCTTTCAGGACGGAAGTTTTCCAAATGCTTCCTAAGATCACTGAACTTTGAGAGACATCCCTTTTGGAGGTGTGTCCCAAGGAATGAAGCTAACATTAGACAAGACAGGGACTATCACACCACACAGAAACTGTTGAAACTCTTGACATTGATGGTGGTGTTGTGACATGGGATGGTGTTTCCCTGAAGGCTGAAGTGTAGGGGTGGACATTTCAGAGGATAGCAGAGCTGATAGCAGATACTGGACAAGCTCTGCCTGGGTTACAGAGCATGCCATGGAGATGAGAAACTTTGGGGAGTGAGTCCCTCTCAAAGTCATTCGAAATCTTGGACACTCATTAAGTAACATTCATTAAATATCTTTGCTTATAAAGTAATAGTGAATACATATTAAGAACTTTTTATGTACCAAGCTCTAAGACTAGTAGAGAAAAACAAGTATTTTTACTATGATGTCTGGAAACTCCAAGTTTCCTTCAAGACTTGATATTTGAGTCCACTGAAATGAACTGGCAACAGATTACCAGGGAAAAGCCACAACAGACACTCGTGAGCATAGTTTTGTGTGACACAGGAGTCTTCAGATTTAGAACTCTGAGACCCAGGGTGAATTATCCATTTTTATACTTTGCTTCAATGAAGCATGGATAGCAATGGAGAAACATGATCAGACACACAGGGAATGAGCTAATGGTAACAGCCTGAAGGGAAACTCAGCAAGGCCAGTCTGTTCAGATTCTTCTTGAATTTTCTGCACCCCATCCTCTCCATTCCAGATGGAGCAGGAACCTTTCTGGAATGCAATGCTTTATGACATACAATCCAACAAAATAGGCCAGAGAATTTGTTTATAGCCCTCTTTCACAGAAAGACAGGGAAATTTGGAGTAATATATTTCAGTTTGTGATGGCTTTGGGGAAAAGGATTTCTGATTGCTATGATCTGTCCTAGGGAAGGAGAATTCTAGTTTCTATGGCTTCCCTCTGGGGAAAATCTGGGGTAAAAGAACAGGAAAACAGAGGAAAATCAGATGGAAACTTGGCCCTGAGTGCTTCATTTTCAAGTATCATTTTCAAGCCCCACCATTGTTGTTCTGACCCAAGTCATGACATGAAAGAGCTGGGATGGGATCCTAAGCCTTACTTGTTCCAAAGCCAGTTGTTATAGTAACTATAGTTTGGATCCCAAATTCTTGCTGGTGATTGCAAATGAGGCAAAGTTCATTATCAGTTCACAAGGAGGATCCAAGAACTAGGGACACAAAGGATCTGAGTGGAGAACTTGACCAAGGATCATCATATAATCGCTGAATTAATTTGTCACACTCAATGCAACTTATGCCACTGAGCAAGGGGAGATAATCAAATCTGTGGGCACACATTGAGAACAAAATACAAGATGTTTTTCTCCCTTCAGAGTATATATGAATTACAAGTATTGATTGATTAGCTTCTTTCCTTCAACATGAATTATGCCAAGATATCCAGCGACAGGGCAAAAGGGGCCACCAGCAAAAGAGCTAAAAACTGGGGAGAAACACATTTTAAAATGTCAGTGAAGTGGGTAAACAGAAGACTCAAGAAGGCAGACATGTGAGTAAATACTGCAAGTCAGGAGTTTGAGAAGCCCCACCGCAGCTTCTGAATGATCAACAGTGATGCAGGGGGACAGGCAAAATGTGTGATCAAGGAGGCAGCATGAGACTGTCAGATGAGCAACAGAAATGTAGATAAAGCACAGAGGAGGCAAAGTAAACTAGTGTGACCTGCAGCCTGTTCTCCTGTCCCTGATGTGTCAGTTCCTTCTTTCCCTGATGAGAATGAATAAGCTCCAGCAGGGCGGCGGCACACGTGCTAAGGGCGGGGTGGGGGCGGGGAGTGACCAGGAGTGGAGCTAGGGGTAGGGGCAGGAGAGGCTACCAGGGAGTTGACCTAAAGTACTGGTCAGAGTATAAAAGGGGTCCTGAGATGGGCATTTCGTACAGTGGTTAAGACACCCCGAAGGACTACCACATCCCTCAAGGTTCCTAGGTTCGCATTCCACCTCTGCTTCCTGCCAATGCACACCCTGAGAGGCAGGTGATGGCTCTAGTACTTGAGCACCTGCCGCCCACGTGGAAGACGCGGATGGAGTTCCAGACTCTCAGTTTTGGACTGGCCCAGCCCTGACTGTTGCAGGCATTTGGGGAGTGAACGAACAGATGGAAGATTCTCTCTCTCTCAAATAAGCTTTAAAATTTTAAAGCTAAAGTTAAGCTTTAGCTAAATAAAATTTAAAGTACTTTATTCCAGAATGAATGAATAAATTAATTAATTAATTAATTAATAAGGTCTGGGGTCTTGGGTTTCTAACAAGTCTACCTTAGCAGGATGAAGCATTCTAGTTGAAAATAACATTTATTTTAAGGAACTATAGGACTGAAAAAGTGCTCTTAAGTATTTTGAGGTGAAAAGATTCTCATTTGTGAGCCACAGAACTTTAAAACTTTCTAGGACTTCCCTCCTGCAGCTTTGCCACTGCCCTGGGACGTGCTTTCTGCATCCTCCCCTGGCTATCACCAACTGCATACTCTGCAAACGAATCAAAATGTGGCACTTGTGGGCACCATGGGAAGCTTATATTACTTCAGTCACCAGTGTTTAAAGGCAAGTTGTGTGTGCCTTGAATTATACCTTCATATTTGACCATAGTTACTTTGGGGCAAGCTGAATAGTCTATCATGCATCACAGCTAAGACTGTTAAATATTGGAGAAAAGGATACTAACATCTTTCATAAAAAAGATGGCAAAGGTTAAATAAATATATTTTCTATTCCAGGCACAAATCTACATAATTATGCCACTCATTTTTAACATGTAAGTTCAACATAAGGCTTTTTCACTCAAATAATGTACTTAACCCTTTGAAAATCTATGCCTGAATGAGTTTCAGGAACTGCTCTCAAAAACTATTCAGCTCACTGATAATGTGAGCTCCTAAGTAGCTTCCTTATTTGAATAAGAGGAAGTAAATGTCTTACCTGTAGTAACTTGCGTGGTGCTTTTGGGAATTCTAAAGCAACCATTTCTTTCCTTCCGTTTGTGCAAACCTTTAACTACAAGTCACCGCCCTTGGCCTTGGTGCTTCAGCTGGCTTACTAAGGATGTGATGTGTTGTCTTTTGTCCTTCTGGTTCCTGTCACTATCTTCAGTTTTTGTTGTTGTTTTTTTTTTTTTCCCAGGGTATCTACTTGGTTCTGGAATCTCTTTTTGGTTGCTTTTTCCCCTTTGTACAAAATGTTGTCTTGTCTTTTCAGCATTTCAAAAGGCCTCCCCAGTGACTTGAATTTGAAGGAAGCTGCAGGGTCATAGCTCAGTGCAAAGCTTAGGATGACAGTGAAATCCCTAAACAGGGACTACTCTTTCTGAATAGGGAAACCTAAAAATAAAAGCGGTGTGCAGCTGGGATGGTGTGCCAAGACAACCATCACTGAAATGCAGAGGAAGTGAAAAGCATAAATAAAAAACCATCTCACTAGAAAAGGCTCAGGTGTTAAATTGGTGCCAACATATGAATTTGGAAATGGCTAACTTCATGGTAGGTGGTTTACCACCCTCAGATAATCTGACACAGTGGCAGTTGGATTCATCCAAGGTATGCCATACCCAAGAACACAGAGATCCATCAAGAAGCTCCATATCAGTCTAAGAGCTGGAGGACTCCATGGTCCATACCGCCTTCCTTCTCCCTGGTTATCTGTTAGCGTTGCCCACCAGTGCTTCCTTTGAACAGTCATTCTCAAATCTGAGCCCTGGTTTTGCCTCCTCTCATTCTTTCTGGGACCACAACTTCACCTCTTCCCATCATTTCGCTCCTTTCCTCCCACCTTTACCACTGTCTCTGAGTGATTTCCAGTTTGTGAACCCTTCCTCTTCATCTTGGTCTGGCCTCCTGGCCATTTTTCTCTTCCTTTTCCCTTCAGGTTGGACCACACTCTGACTAGTGACCTATGTGCATCCAGTGGGCAAATCTCAAATCTAAATTTAATATCAACACCCAGGCTGTTGAAAATATCTGAAACAGGAAAACAAACAACCTACAAATGTAGTCTCCAGCTACCAAGAAACCATGTCCCCCTTCTTGGCTGTGCCATCCTTTTCCTTGGGGCTTCTTCTACACTTCTCTCTTTGTGCTCCCTCAATGAAGAGACACAAATGTTACTAATTCTTCTGCAAATGTCAAAAACCTCTTTATTCTGTGTTATATTTTTTCTTATCATGTGCATTTGTATGAAAATAAAAAAAAGTGAGGCTCTCTGTGGCACAGAATCTGCCTGCATGGGACAGCACTGGCTTTCTGCCAGCCTCAATGAAAAAGCACTCACTCTCTTGCTTTCCCTCCATTTACAAACATAAAACATGCCAATGATCTTCTACTTTAGAGGGAAAAAAGTCTTTCAACACTTATGTTCCCTGGGCCATCACTGTGGCGTAGTGGGTAAAGCGTCCACCTGCAATGCTGGTGCTGGCATCCCATGCAGGCACAGTTCGAGTCCCGGCTGCTCCTCTTCCAATCCAGCTCTCTGCTAGTGGCCTGGGAAAACAGTGGAAGATAGCCCAACATGCTTGGGCCCCTGCATATGGGAGATCTGGAGGAAGCTCCTGGCTTTGGCCAGGCCCAGCCCAGGCCCATGGGACCACCTTGGAAATGAACCAGAGTATGGAAGATCTCTCTATGTGTCTTTCCTTCTCTCTGTCACTCTGAAATTCTAATAAATAAATAAATATTTAAAGTTAAAATAAAATAAACATATTCCTTTCTTACAACCTTCTCACTTTCCTCTTCCATTGTTAAGAATAGTTTTCACTTACTAAATTTGCTTCTTCATTCACTTCCTCATATTTTAATCATTCTAAGTGTAATTTCTTTAATATCATCATTAAAATAATGCACATGTCCCAATGTCATCTCACTAGTCAAAGTGATCAGTTTCAGTTCACAGTTGATCATAATGATAGGATTAAGAGTCAAAGGGATCACATAAACAAGACTAGTGCCTGCTGATACTAACTGATAGAATAAAAAGGAGAGAATGATCCAACATGGGAAGCAGGATACACAGCAGACTCATAGAATGGCAGATGCCCTAAACAGCATTCTGACCTCAGAATCAGCCCTTAAGGCATGCGGATCTGGCTGAAAAGCCCATGAGAGTATTTCAGGCATGGAAAGCCAAGACACTCTGGCAAAAAAAAAAAAAAAAAAAAAAAAAAAAAAAAAAAAAAAAAAAAAAAAACAAACACAAACCTAAATGAAAGATCTCTGCGAGTGAGATCCCAGCGGAAAGAACGGGCCATCAAAGAAGGAGGTACCTTTCTCTGAAGGGAGGAGAGAACTTCCACTTTGACTACGACCTTGTCTAGATAAGATCAGAGTTGGAGAACTCAAGAGGCTTCCATAGCCTTGGCAGCTCATGACAAGAGCCTTGGGTGATTACTGACGCCATAAACAAGAGTGTCAATTGTTAAATCAACAACAGGAGTCACTGTACACTTACTCCCCATATAGGATCTCTGTCCTTAATGTGTTGTACCATGTGAATTAACAGTATAACTGGTACTCAAACAGTACTTTATATTTTGTGTATCTGTGTGGGTGCAAACTGTTGAAATCTTTACTTAGTATATATTAAATTGATCTTCTGTATATAAAGATAATTAAAAATGAATCTTGATGTGAATGGGATGGGAGAGGGAGTGGGAGATGGGATGGTTGCAGATGGGAGGGAGGTTATGGGGGAAAAAACTGCTATAATCTAGAAGTTGTACTTTGGAAATTTATATTTATTAAATAAAAGTTAAAAAAATAATGCACACTATTACTTTTAAAATCTACCCCCAAATAATAATTTTCAAACGTACCTCTGCCCACTCTTCCATTCTGCAATCCTTGGGTCCCTCTTTTGACTCCTTAAGTTATCTGAACTCTTTCCTTTTAATATTTCTCATCACCAATGGATATTTTTTTTATTCCCTTATTTTGATAGAGTGAAACACACTGGTAGAAAGCATGCAAGTGTTAAATCAGTGCCAAGTTAGAAATCATATTTATCATTTAGGGGGGGTCTTCAATCCTTGCAAACATCCAGGATTCTAGCTTTTAAAATTTTCCTTCAACCTAAAAGACTTTATTTAGTATTTTTAGTTAAAATCTGCTAGCAAGAAATTCTTCCAGTTTTTATTTTGTCTAAAAAAGACTATTTGCCTGTCCTTTTGAAAATATTTTGTTGGAAAATACTGACAGTTATTTTTTCTTTCGGTAGTTTAAAAATATTGTTTCATAGCTTTTTACTGACATTGTTTTTGAAGTGGAGTCTGTGATCATTCTCCTGTGCCTTTGTGCCTTCTGGCTGGTAGGGCATAACTCCTGTGTTAAGGAAGGAACAGTTGTTTGCTCTTGATAGGTCAATCATCTGAAAACAATGATTTCATACAGTTGGTCCAGTTTTCTAATTCTTTATAGAGAAATGACAATTCCTACATGTTACTCCTTATTCAAAATAAAAAGAATTTATAGGAATTTTATTCTCATATTTTACTCCCTCATGGAAGTAAATGGAATTTGCCATCTTATCCCACAAATGTTTATGTGTTGTATTTTCATTATTATTCAGCTTAAAATATTTTCTAATATTTACCTTTGACTCACATATTATGTAGAGTCAGTTATTTAATTTCTAAATGTTTAAAACTTTTTTAGACATCTTATGCATTTCTAATTTACATTCATTGTATTCAGAGCATATATTCAACAGTGCTGCAATCTTCTGAAATTTATTTAGACAGGTTTAGGGGCTTGGAATATCAGTGTTATTGGGGAATGTTCTAAATGCATTTCAAAAGAATGTGTATTCCACAGTTGTTGGGTGTGTTCTATTTCAGTTAGCTCAAGGTAACTAATATTTCTAGTACACTAAATACATACTGAAACTTGTGTCTAGTTGTTCTATTCTATTGTAATCCTTTCTGATTACATTAATTAGAGTTGTCTCTTTGGGGTCCTGTTGTTTTTTCTTTATCCCATTACTAGGAGGTTCTGTTATCGAGCATACATACACACACACACACACACACACACACGGGGGGGGGGGTTTCAAAAAAATTGTGGAGATGAAATTGAAAGATAATGCATGGGGTATGCGCTTAACACAACAGTTAACATACAGCTTATGTAACCTGCATCCCATATCAGAAAGCCTGGGTTCAAATCTCAGCTTAGCTTAAGACTCCTGCTACCTACCTGATAAAGCATACCATGGGAGCTAACAAGTGATGGCAAAAGTACTTAGGTCCTTGCCATCCACAAGGGAGACCCAGACTGAGTCTCTAGGTCCTTGCTTTTGTCCAGTCCTGGCTGTTTGTGGGCATTTGCTGAAAAAACCAGAAGATGAGAGATCTCTCTCTTGCTGTCCATGTCTCTCTACCTTTCAAATAAAATAAATAAGTAAAAGATAATGCAGGGGCCGGTACTGTGGCATAGCAAGTAAAAGCCGCCATCTGAAGTGCCGGCATCCCTTATGGGTGCCGGTTCAAGTCCCAGCTGCTCCACTTCCAATCCAGCTCTCTGCTATGGCCTGGGAAAGCAGTAAGAAAATGGCCCAAGTCCTTGGGCCCTTGCACCATTGTGGGAAGACTCAGAGGAAGCTCCTGGCTCCTGGCTCTGGATCCGCACAGCTCTGGCCATTGCAGTCAACTGAGGATTGAACCAGCAGATGGAAGACCTCTCTGCCTCTCCCTCTCTCTGTAACTCTGACTTTAAAATAAATAAATAAATCTTAAAAAAAAAAAAGATAATAGATAATGCACATTTTCCAGAAACTTTCTGAAGTCATCTCATATTTCCTTGTTGAGGCAGTGCTTTATCATTGCATAATATTATTTTTTATGCCTGATAATCTTGCTTGTTGAAGTTCCTTTTGTCTGATATTAAAATGGTCGCTCTAACTTTTCTGTGCTCTCTGACTCCAGGTTTAACAGTTAACAGAATTTCCCTCCAATAAACCTGTATTTTTCAACGAGAAATTTTTCACTTACATGTAGGATGTTGGACCTCACATTGTTATCCAGGCTAAGAATATTGTCCCTTATAAGGACTTAAGCTCAATTTACTTGATAATTACATTTGGTATAAATGGATTACTTCCTCCTACAAAAAGGTACAAATTCTTAGTCTGATTACAAAGGCAGGACCCAATCATAATTCGTTATTTGTTTCCTGTTTGTATCATCTGTATTTTTTTCTATCTTCTTCTTTTCTTGCCTTTTTAGAGGTTAACTGAATTTTTCAAAATATTTCTCTGAATTCTTCTATTGCTTTTCTAAACACATGTACACATCTTATCTCATTTTCAGTGAATGTTATAAGGATTATAGCTATGAGAATCTAGTTAGAGTTAATAAAGTAACATATCAAATAAAATATCCTAACTTTGCAAAATAAAAGTGTTGAGAACATGTCCTTTTTGCTGTTGTATAATTCCTACAAATATTTTCTCAATAATGTGGTTTGTAAGGTTGCTTTTCATCTTATTACTTTTAAGGAAATTAATTGAATACAATTTTATATCTGCCCACATCCTTATCAAACATTGGTGAAAGAGATAGAATTTAGAACCTGAGCTTAGGTTCTTATATTTCCAGGGTTCTGTAAGTCCACCTTTCTTGTCATTCCATGAAGACAAGTACATCTCTCCATCTGCACCATGCTATGATTTTATTTCACCTCACTGGAGAATTTGCTAATAAAGAGCAAAACCTACATTCTAAAATATCTTATTCTATTTGTTCAATTACCTAGAATGTTCTCTTTAAAAGAGGACATTATGTATACATTATGTATAATATTACATGTAATATATAATAAATATTTTATATTAAAGACACATTTATTTTAATATCAGACAAAATAGATTTTCACATAAAGTACATTATCAGATATTGAATGATATATAATGATAAATTATTGCTTCACTAAGGAAATATGACAATTATACATGATAGCACTTCAGAGGATTCATGGAGAGATGTGTATTATCTTTTACTTATTTAGTAATTTTTCTTTGAAAGGCAGAGAGACATAGACAAGCAGAGAAAGATGTTCCATCCTCTGGTTTACTTGTCAAATTCCTGCAACAACCAGGGTCAGGCCAGGCTAAAGCAAATGTAGACAGTTGATAGATATATAGATTTCATATATCATATAATATATATATATAATTTTTCTTGCTTAACTTTATAATTCTTCCCAGGGTCTCATATATTATTATTTGAAATCAAAACTCTCTTATTATCCATTATTTGATTTATGCCTCAGTCTCGTGCCTTCTCATTCTGCCCTAACCTGATTGTTACTTGTTATTTTCACTAAATTCATTCTACAGTTTCTAGACTTGGGCTTTTCTTCTGGTCCCCCTTCTATAGCGAAGTATCCTCATCCACTGGCCATCTGGAAAATCACACCTTTGAACAGTTAGCTCAAGTGTCATCTGTGTTTCTAAGCCTTCTCTTTAACCATCAGCCTCCTAGATGGCAAAATACTACCTTCTCTTGGGCCACCAACACAACCTACTGTCTTGCTTCTCTTAACATTCAGATGTACTTCTTTGTTTACCAGATCTTCATACCCATTTTTAGATCACAAAATGTATCTCTTTCTTCTTCTTATTCCAAGTTTCTAGCATAGTGTGAGCACTAGAAGCTATTGAATGGACAGATGACTAATTGCATGAATAAATGAAGAAAGGATTGAAGGAATATAAAAAATTGTATACACCATATTATATTGTAGTAACTAATTTTAAGATGGTAGATATTTTAATAAGGAAGTAATATCTTAAATTGACTAAGTTAAATTTGGACAAAATTTAAGATTATACCATAAAGGTACAGTAAGAATTGACAAAAGATTCTAACAAATTTCTGAATATAAATCAGATCCTGTTTATATATCTTCTTTTTTTTTTTTTTAAGAATTGTAGATTGGCATTAAATAGTTAGTTGATCAGCCCAGGCTTCATACAGACATTTGAACGAGCAGAAAAGTCCAGAATAATAAAGTTTGAGGGAAGGTGTATTTTCTCTGGACAGATTAAATTCAAATGTGGGCCGGCGCCGTGGCTCAATAGGCTAATCCTTCACCTTGCGGTGCCGGCACACCAGGTTCTAGTCCCGGTCGGGGTGCCGTATTCTGTCCCGGTTGCCCCTCTTCCAGGCCAGCTCTCTGCTGTGGCCCGGGAGTGCAGTGGAGGATGGCCCAAGTCCTTGGGCCCTGCACCCGCATGGGAGACCAGGAGAAGCACCTGGCTCCTGGCTTCGGATCAGCGTGATGCGGCCATTGAAGGGTGAACCAACGGCAAAAGGAAGACCTTTCTCTCTGTCTCTCTCTCTCTCACTGTCCACTCTGCCTGTCAAAAAAAAAAAAAAAAAATTCAAATATGCATGATCACTTTCAGAAGTGATAGAGGAAACATTTAAAATTCTAAAAATCCGAAGTCCAAGGCAGAGGAAAAAAATAGTTTTAAAAATCAGTGTTTTAATGAGAACAATTTTGACCAATTAAAGTTTAGGCTAATTGCTATGGTGATTTTTGGGAAAGAATGAAGCTAATGAGTTTCTGAATGTCAACTGCAATTTTTGAGTACTTTTAATTTGCAATCTTTTTAGTTAATGGAGAAAGCACTAAAGACTCACTGTGAGTGTATTCAAACTGCATTTTAGATTTTACAGCTGTATTTCAGTATAGGAATTATATTTTACTATAATACCCACTCAGTTTTTGAAAATGAAGTCTTAGAAAGTCTCCATTAAGAATGTCAAATCAGACATGGTCAGATTCCAAAAATAACTTTGCTCCATGCTACTGTGGATAAGAATCTAGCCTGATATACTAATCCTAAGATCTAGAGGAAAATAGTAGAGAGATCGCTTGACCTAGCAAAGCATTCAGATAACACTGCCAGGTTCAGTGGCCTTGCCATATTTTTAATAAAAATTTTGATTCATATCAATTTTTACTGAAAGAAAGTTGGAGGAAAATGCCTCAATATTTTTGAATTGACTATAGTTTAAATGTCTGTTTCAGGTAGACAGAAATTCTTCCCTCTCCTACTTTTGTAGAGACAAACGGCAACACTAACAAGAGTGACAATTTGTCTGTACCTTCAGGCTTTCCCAGATATTATTTACAATAAATGAAACAAAACAGCACAAACACTTACACATTTCAATCTACCTCAGCCTAAACAGTTACCAGCAGATCAATAGTTAGGAACCCAGGCAAACTATGTGCACACATAATAATTGCTGCTTATCTTGAGACTTCAGGATTTTTCTTTTTACTTGCTAGTATTGATGTTTACAGAGAAGGAAGTGAAATGACACTACAAAGCCTCACACACCAGTCACCTGAGCCCAATCACACACAGGAGAGAAGTAATGAGTTGATTCCCCTCATTTTTCTTCGTGCATTTCCCCTTCTTGATTTTTTGGCACCAAGGTAATATTTGATATCATGAAAAAAAATGCACCAAGATAAAAACATGAAAAGCCAAGATTGACTCTCTGGGTCTGCATTTCAGATTCGTGATGCGAATTATTTCAAACCCAGGAAATTCAGAGATGCAACGATTACTATTTCTACATGGATGTTATTTTCCCTTATTGTGATGTGGTAGACAACTTGAAAAACATATATTTGCAATACATATTTGTTTTATATTCAGTTAATGGTTTACTAGTCCAAAATCCAAGCCATTATAGAAAAATATCTGTCTTATGATTCCCCTCTGTCTCTACCATGTAATTGAAAGAGTTTAACAAGAAATACTGCTAATTCTGAGGACTTTAGTTCACAAACATCAAACTGATTTAAAAGTTTTGACCTTTTCCTGTCTAACTCTGGGGTACTGATCTTTGAAATAAACTTTGCTCAATATAAACACTCATACACAAATGAAGAGTTCAACACAATTAGTTGAGAGACAGAGAGCATTAAATTTAACAAGCAATATGTAGCCAATGGCCCATGATATCCACAGACCTATTATAATAAATTGTATCTAATTGCCTGTGTTGTTACTGTAGATATTCATGTTTTTTTTTTCCATCAGTATTTGAGGCAAAAACACAAGTTTTAAGAAAGAAATTACAGCTTTCTCCATAGTAGCCCATCACTGAGCAATAAATAGTACATTTAAGTGACACCCCTGGGATTTTTCAACATAACAGCTGAGTGCATTCAAAATGTTTTTCTGTAAACATTTCAATACTTTTTTAAAAGTCATACCATGCTATCTGAATGACAGTTTCATAATATTTTAGAAAAAGAAGAATTTTAAAGATTTCACAAATTTATTCTAACATGAGAATCAAGGCCCTGGGAGACTAAATGACCTGCCCAAGGTGAAAACTTGAGTTTATAAAGGAACCAAAACTAGAAAACAAAGACTTCCAGCATGAGATATATTTATCAGCCCCGGATCCTATTAAGATGTCAGAATGTTTTTATTGTCTTTTAATTTTTTTTATTTTTTTTCTTAGCGGTTATGTTTAGACCAGTAGTCTTTAAAAGCTTATTTCTTCACTGGCTCTCTCAGAAATTGAAGTTTCTATTTGCAAACTTCAAGGCTTTTTCAATTAAAAAAAAAAAAAAAGTTATACCGGGCCAGCGCTGCGGCTCACTTGGCTAATCCTCTGCCTGCGGCACTGGCACCCCAAGTTCTAGTCCCGGTTGAGGCACCGGATTCTGCCCTGGTTGCTCCTCTTCCAGTCCAGCTCTCTGCTGTGGCCCGGGAGTGCAGTGGAGGATGGCCCAAGTGCTTGAGCCCTGCACCCACATGGGAGACCAGGAAGAAGCACCTGGCTCCTGGCTTCGGATTGGAGCAGCACGCCGGCGGTAGCGGCCATTTGGGGGGTGAACCAATGGAAAAGGAAGACTTTTCTCTCTCTATCTCTCTCTCTCTCTAACTCTGCCTGTCCAAAAAAAAAAAAAAAAAAAATTGGAGGCTGGGTAGAAGGCAGCCTTTCATCTCTAAGATACTCCAATCAGCCACTCTCACTGCCTTCATTTTCCATGAAGAAGGTCCAGTGAGTAGCTGCATGGTAGGCTCTCCATGCGATATAGCTTTGTATGTAGACCTCCAGCCTAACAGCTATAATGATGCTTTTTGTCATGAGCCCAAAGCATTTAATTGCACAGAGCAATAGAGAAAACAGAGTCTAAGCCAAGACAGATCATAATCTGAGATGGGTCACACTGATGTGCAAAACCCAGAGAGTATGCAAATAAGATAATTAACAATGAATGATTGCAAAGACCAACCTTTACAGTATCACTGTATTTTTGATCAGGGTTTGTATTTTGGGCAATAACCCATGATCGGTAAATGCTTCAGAAGGCCATCCGCTGCTATTACGTCCTCTCTGAGCTTTCCTCACTCCAGGGATCATGCTTGTCCAGCTCTGCATCGTTAGGCACAGGGGTGTGGGAATGGGGAAAGCAGCGAAAAATAAGTAGGTCCAAAAAGTCATTTCTGCACATCAGTCAAGCCAAATGTTTTAATGCACATACAAGGGCTCTTCAAAAAGGTCATGGAAAATGGAATTTTGAAGTACTTTCTTGTAGCCAATTATCAAAAACATTTCCCCTTTCATACAATAAAGGTGAATATAATTGACAAGCATTTTTGCATTAAAGAGCTAATATAACATAAGAACAAAAAGTTTTTTTATGAAAAAATATATTTATTTGAAAGGCAAAGGTACAGAGAAAGGGAGAGACAGATTCTTTTTTAAGATATATTTAATTATTTGAAAGGCAGAGTACAGTGAGAAAGGGAGAGAAAGATCTTTCTTTTTTTAGATATATTCATTTATTTGAAAGGCAGAGTTACAGAGAAGCAGAGGCAGAGAGAGAGAGAGAGAGAGAGAGAGAGAGAGAGAGAGAGAAAGTCTTCCATCCACTGGTTCACGCCCCAGAGGGCCGCAATGGCCGGAGCTATGCCTATCCGAAGCCAGGAGCTAGGTGCTTCTTCTGGGTCTCCCACATGGGTGCAGGGGCCCAAGGACTTGAGCCATCTTCTACTGCTTTCCCAGGCCACAACAGAGAGCTAGATTGGAAGTGACCGGCGCCCTTATGGGATGCTGACCCTGCAGACCAGGGCTTTAACCCGCTGCACCACAGCACCAGCCGGGAAAGAGATCTGCTGTCCTCTGGTTCACTCTATAGATGACCTCTCCAAAACCAGGAGCCTGGAACTTCATCCAGGTCTCCCAGCTGCGTGACAGGCGCCCAAGTACTTGGGCCATTGTCCACTTCTTTCCAAGGTGCATAAGCAGGAAGCTGGATTGGAAGTGAAGCAAATGGGACAGGAACCAGCATCCATGTGGGATGTGGGCTGTGCAGACAGCAGCTTAACACACTGTGCTATAGTGCAGGCCTCCAAAATTCTTTTAGAAAACAGTAAGTAGGATTAACAAATATATATTCAAGGAAATTATAACAATAATGATGATAATCACCAGGCTTTGCTTCTAAATCTTATTATAATGTCAATCTCCTCACATTTCTATAAAAATGTGTTGGCTTTTGTCAATCAATCTGTTCCAAGAACAGAGAAGAGAAGCAAGTATTTGTATATTAGTATAATTGATAATCAAATAGAGAAGAAACTCTGAATAAATGTAGGGACTGGCATTGTGGGGCTGTTGTGCAGTGGCTTAAAATTCCAGCCTGCAGCACTGACATCCCTTACGGGTGCCAGTTCGAGTCCCAGAAGCTCTACTTCCTATCCAGCTCTCTGCTATGGCCTGGGAAAGCAGTAGAGGATGGCTCAAATCCTGGGCCCCTGTCACTTGCACCCACGTGGGAGACCCAGAAGAAGCTCATGGCTTTTGGCTTTGGATAACTGAGCTCTGCCTGTTGTGGCCCCCTGGGTAGTGAACCAGCGGATGGCAGACCTCACTCTCTTTCTCTGCCTCTGCCTCTCTGTAACTCTGCCTGTCAAATAAATAAATAAATAAACCATTTTTTTTTAAAAAAATGTAATTTTTCTTGCAATGTTTTCTCTAATGGAGGCTGATATGTTTTAGTATCTGAAGATGAGGTGAGGGCAGGTGTTTGGTGCAGCAGTTAATATGCTGTTTGGAACCCCTGCATCCCATATCAGAGTGCCTGGGTTGATGTCCTGGCTACACCTCTGAATACAACTTCTCAGGATGCAGCAGGTGAGGATTTGAGTACTTGGGTCCCTGCCACCCACATTGGGGACTCCAACTGGGTTCCCAGATTCTGCCTTCAATCTTGCTCATTTCCACCTGTTGTGCGCATTTGGGAAGTGAAATATTGCTTGGAAGAAATATCTCTTTCTCTTTCTGAGCCTTTCAAATAAATAAAAAGAATTTTTGATAAAAACTATTGACTTACAAATGATAATGCATGGATAACTAAAGCCTGAATGTTAGATAGAATAGCAATAGGAAAACTTGCATATATTTAAAAGGGGTACACTTCCTTTCAGTGAACACATTGAATTCAGCTCTTTTTTGTGCTACCTATGAGGAAACAAAATAATTTTAAATATAAAATTTAAAAAAATGTTCTGGAATAAGGATTTAACAGTATTAAGTTAATAAGTTTTCCTCAAGTTACTCTCAGTACTGTTTCAATGCAACATAGGATTTTCTAAAAATCTTTCTGCTATACAAAATCCATAGGAAAAATCATAGGTGATGGGATGTCAGTGGAAAATTAAAAAAATAGCTAATAAAATGGTAGCACTGTTTTACAAATGTTAATTCATTAATAAATACATAAATACAAAAAAAACCACAGAAATAAAAAATGGATGCAATATATTTAGTTTATTTGTGGAGAGTTGTAGCTTGTGCTTTATTTTGAAGTTGTGGAAGGAAAGTTTTCTGAAATCAACGGGAAGTTTTAAGACCATATGTGAATGTGTGTGGACCACTGCTTATCCTTGTGAAGTGTGTGTGTGTGTTTTATTCCTACAAGATACAATTCAGCATTTTACTAGCTTGCCTATCAGAGACAGAGTACATAAACAAATGTAAATTTTCCCTGATATTAAACTTGTTTTCCAATGTATCAATTGCATTGAAACAAAATTGCATTAAAAAACAATCTAAGCAACAGAGTTGATTGTGCAACGTTGGTTGAATTCCAAATTTTACTGGTATGTGCCAGAATAAAAAAGAAAATTATTTATCAGGAGCTCCATTGTCTGGCCACACACAATCTCAAATAGCAATTAAACAAAAGTAAATGAACCTGGCCATGAATACATGCAAACCACAGCAGAGAGTGGAAAAATTGTGAGACTACTGAATCCCAAACTTTAGAGTGATTAAGAACAATTGCAATGTTTACAAAAATTCAGATTTTCCCTACTCCCAGAGTTTCTGTTTCAGTGTTTGCATTTTTAAATCTTCCCAGGAAATGCTGATGCTTCCAACTGAAAACCAATTGGTTAGACCATAGTATTCCTCCTCCACCTTTTGGCTAAGATCAAGTGTACACCATAGTCAACACTCCCAAAAGCATATATGATACTGGGACTTCACACCATGCAAGAGAGAATACGTATTGTCACAGTCACCAGGAAGAATGTGACTTTCTGGCCCACTATTTGGTGCAGGGGTTAAGATGGCATTTGGGATGTCCATATACCATATTTGAGTGCCTTTGATGGAGTCCTGGTTCTGCTTCTGATTCCAGCTTCCTGCTAATGGACACCCTGTGAGGCAGCAGTTGATGGCTTCACTACCTGGGTCCCTGCCACCCATGTGAGAAATCCAGATGAAGTTCCCGCTCCTGGCTTCGGTTTGGCTCAGTGTCGCTCCCTTGCCCGCAAAGGAACGACACTGTTCGCAGCTTATCGGTCTTCAGTAGACTTTTAATAAGAAAATAACAGCGACAGAGAAAGAATGAAGGGAGGAGAGTGGAAAGAAAAAGCCCCCTCCTTCCTCAGCACACAGCTTATATACAAAATCCAGCCAATTACAAGCGGGCTCAAGTCCATGCACGGAACACTCCAATCCGCTGTCTGTTCACACAGTGTGCACGCATCCTCAGGCCAATCAGATGAGGTGTCACGCAGCAGGCAGGCTTACCACACGGTCCTCAGTGCCATCTTGTTGTTTACAACATTCTCAACTCCTCTGGAAAGTCCCGACCATGGGAAAGCATTGCCCTAACCGAAACTAGCAACATCCGCCTCGTGATAAAGACACAGCAACAGCTATCAGACCGACCTTGATGTGGGGGATCCATGGCTGCGCATCCCATGGAGCCCCACACTCAGTCCAAGTTGTTGTAAACATTTGGGGAGTGAACCAGTGGATGGGCGATCTCTCTGTCTTATGCTCTCTCTCTCTCCCCCTTTCAAAGAAATGAAAAAAAAAATAAATATTACTTAAAAAAAAGGAAACTGAGTTTCTTATCAAAAAGATACTAATCACCTTCCTCCAGTTTTCTTTGCCCCAGGGCTTATGGCAAAACATAACAAAGAAAGTGAAGACAAATTTAATGTTAGATTCAGCACAATGCAATGGCATTTTTGATGATCTCCCAACAAGTACTTCTCATGCTCAATGGTACAGAAACCATGCATTTGTGTTGCAGATGACCTTCTCCAGGGATGCACCTTGATTAAAATAAATCTGCTAAGTTAATCTCTTCACCTTTGGCATCCTTTAGTGGTTCATTTAGAGAAAAATTTAGAACTTCTGTCCATTAGGAAGCAATGCTCTCTTTCTTTTCTGTAAACCTGGACAGAGAAACAGGTCACTTCAGAAGTTCTTGGCAGCCATTTTTGTAACCATAAGGCAAGCTAAACTGAGGGCAAAGCTAAAATTGTAAGACACCAGAGCCAAGAGAATAGCAGAGAATTTGAGCCAGATTCTTCAGTGATTGGAATCTGAAGGCCACATTACCATGAACACTTTCATTTACATGAGGGCATTAAGCATTTTTACTATTTAAGCCATTTTCAGGTGGATTCTCCATTACTTTAACAAAAAATAAAACAAACAAACATAAGTCCTACCTAAATAGGACAGGCAAAGCCAAGAAGAAATCAGAGTTAATAAGTAAACCATATAGGAAGCACTCTTGGAGAGACAAAAAGTCTCCATAGTAATCTGCTTATAAGGGCTGGCACTGTGGCGTAGCTGGTAAAGCCGCCACCTGCAGAGCCAGTATCCATATGGGCACCAGTTCGAATCCCGGCTGCTCCACTGCAGATCCAGTTCTGTGCTGTGGCCTGGAAAAGCAGTAGAAGATGGCCCAAGTCCTTGGGCCCCTGCACCCACGAGGGAGATGCAGAGGAAGCTCCTGGCTCCTGCTTTGGATCAGTCCAGCTCCGGCCATTGCGGCCATTTGGGGAGTGATCCAGTGGATGGAAGGCCTCTCTCTCTCTGCCTCTCCTCTCTCTGTGTAACTCTGACTTTCAAATAAAGAAATAAATATTTAAAAAAAAGAAATCTATAGATAAACATTTAACAGAAAGTGAACTTTGACAATTTGTAGATGTAAGGACCAAGATCTTGTTAAAAAGTATTCTGAAATGAAACATCAACAATTCCAGGTAGCAAGTCTTGAATAAACTAACAGGAGGATCAAAGGATGCAATACTCTGAGGATAAAATAATTACAGGTAGAAGTTATTCCTATGCCCATTCTAAGTGGACCTCAGTTATCTACACAGAGAATGAATGTAGCCCCATTCCTGAATGCAGTTATTCATTCTTAGCATATCCTTTGATCAGCTTCATAAAGTCTGAAGTAAAAGAATCTCTCTAACCAATTGTCCCATAACAGACAGCTAGACTGCATAGACCCCACCCATCACTATAGAGGTGTAAATCCAAACATGGATAAAACCAATCAGGCAGATGCATCACCATACTACATTCAAGATTCCATCTTAATTACATTTACTGTTGACGGGATGTACTCTATATTTACCAACAGAAAAGAAACAAAGAATAGATCCATGGAAAGTAAAAGTCCCTTCATGAAAAATAAATCTGATTGTTAGAAGAGAAATTATTTCACTATTGGTTGGTTTTAGGGAAAATTAAGACTAGTAATACAAGTTTGGGTCATGCTCAATTGGACTTGCCCCAAACAGTAGAGTTAGAAAGGTGCCAGGGGATTCCAATTCAATCCCATCAAGGTGGCATGTACCAATGCATCTCACTAGTCCAAGTGATCAGGTTAAGCTCACAATTGATCATAATGATAGGTCTAAGAGTCAGAGGGATCACACAAACAAGACTAGTGTCTGCTAATACTAACTAATAGAATTAAAAAGGAGAGAACAATCCAACATGGGAAGCGGGATATACAGCACACTCATAGAATGACAGATTTCCTAAACAGCACTCTGGCCTCAGAATCAGCCCTTAAGGCATTCAGATTTGGCTAAAAAGGCCATGAGAGTATTTCAGGCATGGAAAGCCAAGATACTCTGGCAAAAAAAAAAAAAAACAAAAAAAAAAAAACAACAACAACAACAAACAAAACAACAACAACCTAAAAGAAACATCTCTGTGAGTGAGATCCCAGTGGAAAGAACCGGCCCCCAAAGGAAGAGGTATCTTTCCCTGAAGGGAGGAGAGAACTTCCACTTTGACTATAGCCTTGTCTAAATAAGATTGGAGTTGGAGAACTCAAGAGGCTTCCATAGCCTTGGCAGCTCATGACAAGAGCCTAGGGAGATTACTGACGCCATAAACAAGAGTGTCAATTGTTAAATCAACAATAGGAGTCACTGTGTACTTACTCCCCATGTAGGATCTCTGTCCTTAATGTGTTATACAATGTGAATTAATGCTATAACTAGTACTCAAGCAGTACTTTACACTTTGTGTATCTGTGTGGGTGTAAACTGTTGAAATCTTTACTTAATATATACTAAATTGATCTTCTGTATATAAAGAAAATTGAAAATGAATCTTGATGTGAATGGAATGGGAGAGGGAGCGGGAGATGGGAGGGTTGTGGGTGGGAGGGAAGTTATGGGGAGAATAAAAAAGAAAAAAAGAAAAAGAAAGAAGAAGAAATAAACAAAGGACCCTTCACTGGGAAATCCTGGCAAAGGAAGCCATAATAAGATCCAGGGCAACGTTCAGATAAATTCTGAAGGTAAAATGAGTTCTATAGCAAACAGATGACTATACAAAATGTTTCCTATCAACAACAGAAGGTCTTTATGTGCTGCTTTAGTCAATTGATTCCTGACAAGCAGCTTTCTAATTTGGCAGTAGAATATGAAACCCAAGCCTAGAGTGTGTCCATGGAAAGTAAGTCATGAAACAATGAAGCTTCAGGAAAATCGCATGGCTTTTTAGGGGGCATCTGTCCACAACGCTGACCTGTGATCCAGTTTACTCTTATTTGCCAAAAGTTTTTGGATATACTGTTTATGCTATATTTTATATAATAAAATCTCCAATATTGGAAATTTCATTCATCAAAATATAGCATTTATCTATCTCTATATTTAAAAGGTATGTGTTAGCAACTGGATTGCTAGAGTTTTGTTTGTAATTGTCTCTCTGGTTGTTTTAACCTTATTTTGGTACCTGCTATGTACTTTTGTAAAAGCATTGTCTGAGGATAAGACCTAGGAAACTTATGGAATATATTCTGAAAAAGCAGAATATGACATGTAAAGGTTTTGTGATTTTGCTGCCTGTCACTGGCACTGCATTATTCAAATTGTGTACCTGAGTATCATTCAGAATATATAACATGAAAAATTGATCTCATGGGAAATTAATTCAAAAGCATTCAAACATTACTATCATATTTATAATGAAATGTAAAAATTCCATTTGCCTTTAAGAATACAGAGAGTTTTTTTTTAAATATTGGTCTGGCATTTAGTGTACACAGTTCATTTTTTTTTTCAGTAAACATAATGGGACTCCCAGTTCTACCATTATTGAGGAGATGAGATTGGGCAGCTATCCCAATAATTCTATACTCTCAGGTCAAAAATTAGAGAGAAATCAGAGAGTATCAAACAGTTTACTATAAAGAACAAATTAATGAATATACAAATATTTTTAAATTAAAAATTACTGAGGCAGTTTTAGAATTTTTAAGTATTGTAGATTCAAGCATCCACTATGCTATTTCAACCTGTGTATAATATACCTGAGAATATACTTGAAAAATAATTTACTTGTTTAAGCCCAAGTTCTGCACCTGTGCATTACAAAAAAAATAATAACACTTATTTTGCAAGTAACTGTGAAATTCTAATGAAATTATGTTATCTAAAAGTATTGTGAACTACAAACTGTTATACAATCCTTAACAAATAGGTATTTTTGTCATTAGAAAATATCACCTTACAAAAGCCCTGATCATACCAATACAAACGTTTAACTTTGTGACAGAGACATTTCAATTATATGTCCTAGATTATAAACTCCATGATGTTAAGGATTGTGACTGTTTTATCCATTGGTGTACCCTGAACTTGGAACAATGCTCTAAATATAGCAGGTGTTTCATAAATATTTGTTTAATAAATAATTGCATGAAAATACCAAAAACCTTACTGATGTTAATAGGTTAATAGTGACAGGTCCAAAAAAGAGATTAAGATCCGAATGCTCATGAGAAATCAACTGGAAATGTGAGGGAAGAATTTTCTGGTGAGAAAGAAAATAATTTAAGAGAAGACTGTGTATTTTTATTCCATGATGTACATTGGGAAAGAATGGTCATATCACACACCCCTTGGGGCCAAGCATTACATGGATATCCTTCCACAGGTGTGAGAAAGAAAACAAACCAATGAAAATAAATTAGAAGCAAGCATTCAGCAATTTGAAGATCTTTCCAAGAAAGAAATTGTGGTATCCCTCCCCATATTGATACCCCTTTGGTTCTAATATGATGTGTCTTCATCTGCAGGTATACTTCTAGTCAATGAAGTAATTATTGCTCTGGATAGATGACTCTTTGAGTTCTCAATGAAATATTTACTTACATTTAATGTTGCCCTTACTACTAATATGGAGAGGTATGCAATACATTTTATAAATATTCTCTGTAATAACATGATTAGATTTTAAGTTGTAGTACATGCTTCTCCTTTTTTTCTAAACATTTTAATTAAACATTTATCGTACGTCAGGAAATGTAGCTAATTCAAAGAAGAAATAAACATGCACCATACTGCAATGGATTTACAATTCAATGAGAAAGAGAGATTACTTTTCTTTTTTAAAAAATATTCTTTTACTCAGTCCATCTGTACTCCTAGGTCAACAATAATTGTCTATCAGTTTTATTATCTATAAAACTAAAAACAGTTTTGTTATGTTAATGTGCATCTGGGTTGATATTCTAGATTTTCTTCTCTGGGTAGCTTTGCTGTTTACTAATGTTTTTTCATTTGGTGTGTTTGATTTTTGTGTATTTTTTCTGTGTAGGAATGTATGAGTTAGGTTACTCCAGTAATACCATTTATTATTTTTCCAGCATCTTCCAGTGCTTGATTCTGTGCATATATAATAAAACAGGAAAAAATATAATTTCTTTATATCTCTGAACACAAGTATCATATACATAGTACAAGACTCTCTCTCTCTCTCTCTCTCTCTCTCTAGATATATATATATATATATAGAAATGTGGTAACTGTTTTTTTATCTTTTTAAACAACAATTACACTATGGGTTTACTGGAATACATATTATACTTTGACTTTATTTTTCTAATATGTAACACAGCACCTGGATATTATGGACACTAAATAAATGTAGAAGGGAGGTAGCAAGGAAAACAGAGGGAAGGTAGGAGGGGGTAAAATCTGTGTGGCTATGTGTTACAGTCTATGCAACCAAAATGACCACACGATCTCAATCAGGAAAATTTGAATAGAACAAGCATATGGACGACAAATGATGCTGGAGATTTAAGAGTGCATAAAAGGGAAAGAAACAAAGCAATAAGGAACTAAGCATTAGATCACATTTACCTGCATGCCCTAGTTAACCTCATACATTCCTTCTGTCACACAGAGAGAATCAGAACATCTGAGTGGACAAATCTACTCCCCTGTCAAAAGTCACAGTCAGAGCTCAAGCTTCTATAACCAAAGCTGAGCATTGTAAGTGTTATCTCAACAACATGAGCAGGGCGTGGGGAGATCACCCAATTATACTCCCTTTGTTCTTACTGGTTTGCCTCAACTACCTGCATAATTGGCTTAACCTTCCATTTTGCCTACAATGTGGAGATCTGGCAGAGCTGTAAATAGAAATTTGCCTGGTCTTAAACTTATGATACCAATCTCTTTGTTATTACCCACCCCCACACTCTAAGCAATAAAATGACTAGGAACTCACTGGGAAAGGTTCTGCCAAATTACATGCCTGCTGCTTCCAGATTTGAGAAACAGAAATTCAGAAGTGATTTACAGGGAAACAAAAGAACAAATAAAACTCTAGCCTGGTGCAGTCCTACAGAGCAGGTTTTACTGGTAGAGCTACAATCTTCCTGTTAGAGACTGTATGAGCCGGCAAAGCCCTTGGGAAGCAGGGATGTACTGTCCTGAGAGGATATGTCTCATTGGTACCTGTTAGGGCAGCTGGGAAGATAGGATTTTTACCACAATAAACTTTTTTTAATTAAAAGTTATGATGATTGTACCTTCAGTACAGCTCAGCATGTGGTGTGTCAGCTTCACTGTGCATTATTTTCCTATTACTATTCCAGGAAAGATCTCTATCAGGAACTGCCTGCAGAGTATGAAAAAAAAAAATCTAAAGTGGAACATTATAACTTATAGCCCAGGGGACAGCAAAAGAAAAGAAAAAACAGCAGCAACAACCTGGGTTCCCAAATCCTCCTGACCGTTAGAAAAAGGGAAAGATTTACCTGATTAAGGGTAGCTTTGCTCACATGCACAAGTTTGTTTTTTTTAAGCCAACAAGAAAAAAAAAAGTGCTGCATCCAATCATATTAAAATGCATTGAAGATAAGGAGGAAAAATGCCAAACAACACACAAAAAATGTTTTACTTCTGTGACCTCTCCTGCCTTTCCCAAACTCCATGGAATCCATCTTCCTCCATGCTGTTTGTATGCATGCCTGGAATGTTCTTTTTTGTCCTACAGTCTCTTCCATCTCCACCCATTTTCCTCTTAACTGATTAGCTTAAATGGTCCTTACTTAAAGAGACTTTCCCTGACATTTGTAACTCTCTTCCCTATGGGCCTCTTTTATGGTTTCTTCATCAAAATTATTATAAATTATGGTTATTTAATCTATTGCTTTGCTTTCATCCACTTCTCTCAGTAAAATTTAATCTCCAAGGTGCAGGTAACTTCCCCGTGTTGTTGATCACTATAGTCTCAACATCTAACTTACTGATTCATGTATATTAAGTACTGAATTGTTTTGTTGAATGAATGAATGAATAATACAAGCCAGTGCTAAATAAACTATAAGTCACTTATGGATTTTACCATTTATTAATTACATAATCTTGAGAGAACTACTTACCTTCCAAAATGCCTTTTGATTTCTTTCACTGTAATAGTAGTTTTAACCATAGAGAGATGCTGCATTGCATGAAAAAATGTGAGCAAAGAGCACCATGTCTAACAAACAAAGAATTGCAACATTTTCTCTTGTAACTATCATTGCCTAAGCCAGGAAACAGGGTAGAGAGATAAGGTGGATAAATGAAACCATGCAGGTACTCACTGGACCTTCTTCATGGAAAATGAAGGCTGTGAGAGTGGCTGATTGGAGTATCTTAGGGATGAAAGGCTGCCTTCTACCCAGCCTCCAATTTGATTAGAAGCTATGCACAGGCCTAAAGAAGAAGGAAATTGGTAGGCATTCTTCTCTCTGGAGACATTCAAAGGACAAGGTTTCCATAAACTATCTTCATTCAACTCTTTCCGAGTTCGATGCTGTCTCCTTGCAAAAGCATTCTCCCAGAAAGATCCAACTATAAAAAAGTCATGAAACAAACTGGATTTTAAGGACATGGTGTCAAACCCTATCCTACCACTGCCACCAATACCTCCTTCCCCCACCGCTACTACCCATTAGAGAAGGGAAAATGCTGGAAGAGAAACTGAACCAAACTATTGAGTTGATCTCTTCTCTTTAGGAAATGAGCTGAAGGAATTTGAATGGTTATGTGCATTTGACTTATAATATCAGGAAATTAGACATTCTTTTGGAAAATGTAGAGAATTTTTTAAAAATGAATCTAAAACTTTCTAATTTAATATATATTTATAAATATAAAATATTTAAGGAATCTTTTGGGGATGAGTTCCATTACAAATCACATAAGCAAAAAAAGTATTAAGTAGAACAAACAAACAAAAATACTAAGAGGGATAACGTATTAAGTTGTTCATCAACAGTCAGGACAAGGGCTGATCAAGTCACCATTTCTCATAGTGTTCATTTCACTTTAACAGGTTTCCTTTCTGGTGGTTGGTTACTTGTCACCGATCAGGGAGAACATATGATATTTGTCCCTTTGGGACTGGCTTAATTTACTCAGCATGTTTTCCAGATTCCTCCATCTTGTTGCAAATGACTGGGTTTCATTCTTTTTCACTGCTGTATAGTATTCTATAGAGTACATATCCCATAATATTTTCAAACTGTTGAAATCTTTACTTAGTATATACTAAATTGATTCTCTGTATATAAAGATTAATTGAAAATGAATCTTGATGTGAATGGGATTGGAGTAGGAATGGGAGATGGGATGGTTGTGGGTGGGAGGGGAGTTATGGGGGTAAAAAACCACTATAATCCGAAAGTTGTACTTTGGAAATTTATATTCATTAAATAAAAGTAAAAAAAAAAAGAATCATTTCATTCAAATTAGCCCTGAAGACGTTTCTGCTTATGGTCCAAGAAGTCAACTTCCTGTTTCTAAACTAGAAGCTCTCAATCGTTTTTTTTTTTTTTTATTTAGTAAATATAAATTTCCAAAGTACAGTTTATGGATTACAATGGCTTCCCCCCCCCATAACTTCCCTCCCACCCACAAGCCTCCCATCTCCTGCTCCCTCTCCCATTCCATTCGCATCAAGATTCATTTTCAATTTTCTTTATATACAGAAGATCAATTTAATATATATTTAGTAAAGATTTCATCAGTTTGCACCCACACAGAAACACAAAGTATAAAGTACTGCTTGAGTACTAGTTATAGCATTAATTTACATTGTACAACACATTAAGGACAGAGATCCTATATGGGGAGTAAGTGCACAGTGACTCCTCTTGTTGATTTAACAATGGAAACTCTTATTTATGGTGTCAATAATCTCCCTAGACTCTAGTGATGGGTTGCCAAGGCTATGGAAGCCTCTTGAGTTCTCCAACTCTGATCTTATTTAGACAAGGCCATAGTCAAAGTGGAAGTTCTCTCCTCCCTTCAGAGAAAGGTATCACCTTCTTTGATAGCCCATTCCTTCCACTAGGATCTCACTCACAGAGATCTTTCATTTAGGATTTTTGTTTGTTTGTTTTGTTTGTTTGTTTGTTTTTGCCAGAGTGTCTTGGCTTTCCATGCCTAAAATACTCTCACTGGCTCTTCAGCCAGATGTGAATGCCTTAAGGGCTGATTCTGAGGCCAGAGTGCTGTTTAGGACATCTGTCATTCTTTGAGTCTGCTGTGTATCCCACTTCCCATGTTGGATAGTTCTCTCCCTTTTTTATTCTATCAGTTAGTATTAGCAGACACTAGTCTTGTTTATGTCATCCCTTTGACTCTTAATCCTATCAGTATGATCAATTGTGAATTGAAATTGATCACTTGGACTAGTGAGATGGCATTGGTACATGCCACCTTGATGGGATTGTATTGGAATCCCCTGGCACATTTCTAACTTCACCATTTGGGGCAATTTTCCTTTGGGAATTTACCCAAAGTAAATTAAATTGGCAAATAAAAGAGCTGTCTGTACCTCAATGTTTATTGCGGCTCAATTCACAATAACTAAACCTGGAATCAACCCAAATGCCCATCAACAGTAGACTGGATAAAGAAATTATGGGACATGTACTCTATAGAATACTATACAACAGTAAAAAACAATGAAATCCCGTCATTTGCAACAAAATGGAGGAATCTGGAAAACATCATGCTGAGTGAATTAAGCCCATCCCAAAGGGACAAATATCATATGTTCTCCCTGATTGGTGACAATTAACCAGGCACCAAAAAGGAAACCTGTTGAAGTAAAATGGATACTACGAGAAACAGTGATTTGATCAGCCCTTGTCCTAACTGTTGATGTACAATTTAATACTTTATCCCTTTTAGTATTTTTTTGTTCTACTTCATACTATTGGTTGAACTATTTAATTAACACACAATTATTCTTAGGTGTTTAAATTTAACTGAAAAGTGATCCCTTTTAAATATAAAATTGGGAATAAGAGAAGGAGGAGATGTACAATTTGGGATATGCTCAATCAGAGAAGCTCTCAATCTTAATATGTCCCTTTATTTTAAATGTTTATCAATTTATTTGAAAGTCAGAGTTAGAGGGAGAGACAGAGACAGAGAACTTCCATCTACATTCATTTCTCCGATAGCAACAGTGGCCATCGATGAGCCAGGCTGAAGCCAGGAGCTAGGGGCTTCATCTGGGTCTCCCATGTGGGTGGCAGGGGCCCAAACACTTTGGCCATCTTCCGTTGCTTTTCCCAGGACATTAGCAGGAATCTGGATCGGAAGCAGAGCAGCAGGGATGTGAACCAGTACCCATATGGGATGCCAGCATCACAGGAAGCAGCTTTACCTGCTGTTATAATGACAGCTCCAATAGATCTTTTTTATTTTAATTATTTTGCTATACTGCATTTATGACCCCAAAATAAAATTCATATATAATACAAGCTATCAACATATGATTTCAAGAAAGAAAAAGAAGAAGAAAAGAAAAAAGGGAAGGAGGAAAGGAAGGAGGCAGGGAATGAGAATGAATATCCTAACTATAAAATTGTAGAGCCAGAATCTGAAAAAACTTGCAACAATTTCTATTCCAACATGTAAGAACTTGGGCACAAGTACACCAAGAAGTATATGAAATTGTCAGATGCTTTTACTTACATGAAATGAATAAGATATGATTTGTGGCAAGTAGGATGGAGTGAACTTATTTTCTATGTACATCAAAAGCAAATAATAGAAGTATACATAAAAGCAAGAACAAAATCTGATGTGAGGGGAAAAAATGTAGGCAGAATAATTCCTTCCTCCAAAGATGCTTATGACCTGATCCCTGAAACATGTGACTGTATGAAATTACAGAGCAAAGAAATGAAGGATGTGCCAATGAAAATAAGATTGGTAATCAGCTAACCTTCCAAGGGACATTATCCTGGATTGTGTATGTGCATATCATGTATGGGTGAGGGTTCTTAAAAGTAGAAGAGTCAGAAAGAGATATAGAGACAGAAGCCAGGTCAGAGAGGTGCGGACGTGAGGAGCACACAGCTCACATTTGCTAGCCTTGAAGGTGGAGGAGACCACGTGCTTAGGAAAGCTGGAAGCCTCCAGAAGCTGAAAAAGTCAAAGGTTCACCTCTAGAGCTGCCAGAGAGGAACATGTCCTGGGCAATCCTTGATTTTAGCCCAGTGAGACCTGTTAGACTTCTAACCTACAGAATTGTAAGAGATCCAATTTTTGTTGTTTTCTTGCTGTAAATTTGTGATGAATTGTTACATCAGTGGTAGAAAATCAAGGCAAGTAAGTAGAATAGTCTTGTAAGATACGACAATGAGAGACATGACTTTAATCAAAGTAACAATGACAAGTCAAGACAAATTACAATCATCCATAGAGGAAAATGGGGAACCATGATAGCTTCACAAATGAATTGAGTTTTGTAAATATGAGAATAGAGTCAAAACAACTACTTAAATTATAGTGTGCAATTAAGCAGTGGTCTCTCCAGAGAAAATACAGCTCATTTCTGGAAATTCTAACACCTGCCACAGTGTCAGTCTCAGTTAAGTTTTTTTCTTTTATCTATATTGGCAAAGTAATTTTTTTTTCTTTTCCTTAGTAAATCCGTATTTTTACATCCTTGCCTTGGATGTGCAAAGTTAACCCCCATCAATGACCAGGGCTTTTTTTTGTTCTTGTTCGTATTTGCTTTTTTCAAGCTCCCTGAAACACTTACCCTGCCTTTCTCCACATACTGCCTTTAAACTCAGCCCTGGCCTCTCTGATTGCTAAGAATCCCCAGTTTGCACGAAAGCTATGATCTCCTTGTCTTTAATTTTCTTGATTTTTTTTGTTTTTCCATAATCCACTTTATTTCTCACTCTGTAAATGATTTTCTTCTTTCATAAATGGCTGCATTTTGTTTAATTCACTGCTGCATTATCAGGAAATATCCTCTGTATTTAAGATCCTCCAAAGCCCTTTGTTAAATTCTAAGCTCTGTCTTGAAATGTACGTCTCAGTTATTATTGGTTTTGGAACTTACTGATGTGTGTGAGTGCTTATTTTTCTTAATTTTTATTCATTTATTTAAATTTTATCTGAAAGAGAAACAAAGATAGACATTCCACATGCTCATTCACTCCCCAAATGGCTATAATAGCCAGCACTGGGCTAGGCTAAAGTCAGGATCCCAGAACCCATTTGGGTCTCCCACATGGGTGACCAAGACCCAAGTACTTGAGCCATCATTTGTCACCTTCCTATTCATTAGCAAGAAGCTGGATGGAAACAGAGGAGCTAGTACACAAATCCTGCACTCAGATATGGGATGCTGGCATCCACATTGGCAATGTAATCTAGTGGCCAAATGCTCACTCTCTTGAGTGCTTGTTTTTTAAACATGATCAGTTCAATGAGAATGGGAAGAATTTGTAATAGTTAAGTGTGAAAGTGGGGAAACAATTGAAAATGGTTACAAATATTACAAATATAAAAATGTTCATTCAATAACAGCTAATACCAGATAGAGTCATTGTTGAATTTGCAATTGTTGGGGATTTGAATCACTTGATTATGTGAATGAGATATATAAAACCGTCTTTATTTGTATAAATTCAACAGATATTCATTAAATCATGTAATGTACCTGAGTATGTTCCTATATAACATTAAAAATAGGCATATGTTTGAAAAATTATTCATTAGTTGCATTATCTTTGGATTTCTTGTACTTTGGACCATCTTAAACAATTAGGTAAATAATTATATGTCTAACTGTGAGGTCTGCTCTTCTCTTCCTCTGTCTCCCTTCTCCTCCTCCTCCTCCTTCTTCTCCTCCCTCCATCTATTCATCTGTGCACCTATCAATTTATTATGCACTATTTGCTACATTCTTCACTAAGGTAAGTTCTGGTAATGTGCTTATTTCAAGATTTTGCATCTGTTAGGGAAATGACAGCCTACTATAGTTCATTACTGTCTGGTTAAACCTTGCATTTTCCTTCGTATAAACTTTTAACACCTTCCAGTGACTTTTAGGATAAGGTCTTCCAAGACCTTTCATATTTTGATGAAACATATTATTATGTTGAGGAGGGGCAGGGGATGGGATGATGGAACTTCCATGTTCAGAGCAGTACTACACAACTACATTAAAAAGAACTGAACTACACCTTGCATGGCTTTTGAACACCCCACAAATATTCAAATAGATGAAATTTCATGGGAGCCCGTTGTCAAATTCTGTTTTTCAGAATGCAAAAGCTCTTACTTTATTTAACTTGGGGGAATGATTTTAATATACACTTATTTTGATGGTCATTTCAACAAAGATGCTCAGGTAGCCCTCTTGGCAATGTGTGTGTGTGTGTGTGTGTGTGAGAGAGAGAGAGAGAGAGAGAGAGAGAGAGAAATATATATGGAGAGAGAGGGAGCAGGTGATTTTGGTTGGGATAGGGAAGATGGAGGATAAAAAAGAGTGCAGCTGAAGTCCTCTTCTTGCCTCTTGTCCCATTACCTTGTAACAAGTAGAGCCAGTTCCAAATCCCTACTCAGAACACTGGATCCAGTAGAACAGTTCTTTAATTATGAGGAGGAAAGAAAAATAGGGTGAAATATCTGATCTCAGGCAATGGGGGTCAACATCCCTCATTCTCCAGATTCTTGTATTGGATGTTCTCATACTGCACAGTGGAATTATCAATGGAACTTAAGGAAATACAAATGTTAAGAACATTAGGAAATACCCTAACTCTTTCTAATGTAAATGACTTAGAGTATGGCCTGGTAATTCTAAACTAGTTCTTTTCACAGCCTAAGATTAGGGAATTATAGTCTAGAAGTATCTTAGAAAAAGCTAAAAATTTTTTAGAATATAAAATACTCAGTATCCAATAAGGTAAAATTAAAAATGCCTGGCATCTAATTAAAAATTACTAGGCATAAAATGAGTGAGAAAAGCACAACCATAACAAAGAGGAAAACATCAGTTAATCATAAGCAATCAATCAGAACTAACAAAGATGGTATAACTAGCAAAAAAGGACATTAATATGCTTACAACTGTTGTATACACTAGAAGAGCGTAAAGACTGAATACAATATTGAGAGAATTGAAAGATATATGAGAAGCAGAAGCAAATACAACTAGGGATAAAAACTACAATGTCAGAGATGAAAAATAAACTGAATTGTATTAGGAGCAGACAAAGCACTGCAGAAATGAAGACTTAGTAGCAGGGTAAGCTGCTTATACCAGCATCCCATTTGAGTACCATTTGCGTCTACGTCCAGTCTATCTTCCTACTAATGCACCTGGGAAAATAGCAGAAGGTAGCCAAAATGCTTGTGCTCCTGCCACCTACATGGGAGAACTAGGTAGGGTTCCTGGCTCCTTGCTCCTCGCTTTAGCCTGGCCCAACACCAGCCGTTGTGGTCATTTGGCAAGTGAACCAATGGATGCAAGACACTGCCCCCTCTCCTGTACCTATAATTCTACCATCCAAATATTAAAGTAATTTTTTAAAAAGTAACCAAGAGATATGCCAGTAATATTAAAGTCATTATGTGGAAGGTATGCAGTATAGCAGTAGAATGGAGGGTGGTGCTTTAGACCTTACAACTAAACTCAGAAACAGAAAACCAATTTTGTAGAGAAAGGAAGACACAAATGTTCATGACAAGTTTTTTATATCACAGTTCCAACTAGCAAACTTATTTAATACATCTGAACCCATAACAATTATGAGGGGTCCTCAACATTTCAAGGAAAAGGTGCTTTATCTTTGAATTCCATTTTCCATGAGCCTTTTGAAATACCCTCATATAGGATTTCCATGAGGTCAGAACAAAACATCTGGGAAGATACTGAACAGGATAACCTACCCATGTTCTCAAATCAATTGCACAGGAACTCTAAATGAGAGCAACAGAGAAGAATTAAATATTAAATAATAAAGAAACTGTGGCAAAAATTAGGGCAGTGGGACATTCATAGCACAACCGGTTGGCTGGGCCATAAAAATGGGGCAGTTTGTTCTTATCTCCTCCTACCTTACCTACCTTCCCTTGAGCCCTTCTGTTCACCTAGACTCTCTGCATTGTTAGGGCTCTAGCACATTTCCCCAAAGCCCATCCTTAGAGAGATCCTCATGGATAATATCTATTAAAATGTTGGGTAATGGGACAGGCAATCAAAATACTGTTTGAGATGCTTCCATTTCACCCCAGAGTGTCTGTGTTCAATTCCTGATAGGGCACCTAACTGCAGCGCCTGGCGAATGTGGTCCTTGAAGGCAGCAGGTGATGCTCCAGTGAATACCTGCCCCCTGGGTGAGATCTCCAGAGGAAGCTCCAGGCTCCCAGCTTGGCTTCACCCAGTCTAGGGCATTTGGGGGTGAACTAGCAGATGAAAAATTCTCTCATTGTCTCTCCCTCTCACACAAATAACTAATATATATATATATATATATATATACAGAAAATGCTTGTACAAATCCTCTTAAAAACTAGAAAAGGCATCTAGTACTTGACATGTAAATGAAGAACTAGCGGCAAGGAATTCACAGAAGGCCTATGAACCCATAAGATTGATAAAGTGATGAAGATACTGGTTATCCTAATTTGGTCATCCCATGTGGTACACATATTGCATTATCACACTCTACCCCATAAACACATATAGTTACTGTTGGTCAATTACAAAGGAAATAAAAAAGAAACAACTGGGAAAAGTTAGAGATGTCCAAGGTGCTTGTCTCCACTGGGCCCTTAGATACACATATTATTTTTTTATTATTTTAATATGTTTTCTAGAAAGAAATACATATATGTCTTACCTTCCCAAGGGAATATTGTCTCTTTCCATAATCTAAAGGAACTTGAGGAGATTTGAATTAACAGTCATTATCCCTCATTATTTCTCATTTATTCAATATAAAAGCAGGGGCCAGTGCTGTGGCATAAGGTAAAGCCACCGCCTACAGTGCCAGCATCACATATGGGCACCAGTTTGACACTTGGCTGCTCTACTTCCAATCCAGCTCTGCTACGGCCTGGGAAAACAATGGAAGATGGCCCAAGTCCTTGGGCCCTTGGCACCTGCATGGGAGACCGAGAGGAGGCTCCTAGCTCCTGGCTTCAGATCAGCCCAGCTCCAGCCATTGTGGCAATTTAGGAAGTAAGCCAGTAGAAGGAAGATCTCTTTCTCTGCCTCTGCTTCTACCTCTCTGCAACTCTGCCTTTAAAATAAATAAATAAATCTTTTAAAAATGATATTATGAATAGGAACAAGAATTTTGACATGAAGGACTGTTTTACAGGCAAAAGCAATAGATAAAAATGATTGAATTAAGGAAAAATATAATCCATGTGGGTGATGAGAATATACATTTCTAGGCTAATAGCATTTTATAAACTTAGTGATTTCAAGGGATACTATAATAGCCAAAATGTAGAAAATAGAAAATAATTGGAACAAAAAGGAAAATAGCAGAGACATTAGAAAAGTAAACAGGGATAAACAGCCTTGTAATTATAATGTTTATGCTTTTTAATAATTTACTGGCAGCAGATCTTGATAAATTGTTAAATGTTTCTTCCTCTCCATCCTCTTCTTGAGTACTTTGAGCCTCTTATTTACTCACAGCAGCGGATGAGTGTGTTCCCATCACAGGAATGAATAATTGGGTATGAACCTTATTTGAACAGAAAAGGCTTTCTTAAAAAAAAAAAAAGGTGTGGTGTTGCTAATGGGTTGAGATCATCACGCACACATTGCACACACAAATTTCTGATAATAGTTTATGACGGTTTGTATCACATCTTGTCAAAATTATTATTTCATAAATATAAATTAACCAAATATCACAGAAACTCCTATCAACAACATCTAAAGGGAAACAACACGATATACCCACAAGTTCTGAGATTATTCTAGAGGTGGGGAGAATGCTAATTTCAGAAAAATGTTGTGACCTTAAATATCTATTCACTTAAGCCTTTTATAATCCTCACTCATATTTCTTTTAAAAATAAGTCACATGTAATAGCTATCTAATAGCTCTTTTAAATAATTATTGCGTCATAAAGATCTTTGTGGTTATTTACTGCTCCCCAGTGAAATTCAGGTTGATTTTTTTTCTGCTTCTAATGTTGTTTCATTTCTCTTAATCTTTCCAGAGGACTGTTTCTAATACTTTTTTTCTGCTTCTTTTCCAATGTTTATTCCTTTCCTTGATGACATGTGCCATCTTTTAATTATTTTATGTCCAGTCCATCTGTTGCAGTTCTGCTTTCATCGTATTCCTTTGTTTTCTAACTCTCAATCTAATGCATGACTGTCTCTGGATCATCTATATGCTGCTCTCTCAGTATTAGGGGTTTCATAGTATTTAGAAGTAATATTGCAAGCTGACACAACCTTCTAATAAGCCAGGATCAATGCCGTAAGAGCAATGACCAGGGAAAAATGCCAAACAGGGTAAAAATTTAACAAGATTGTAATTAAGACTTACACCCAAAAAATTATTCAAAACTTTCACTCAACTGTCTACTTTAGATTTGATTATTCCCTACTTGAATAAATACTCAAAGAATAGTTTTTAAAGAAAATATCAGCTGTGTTAAGTATTTGATAAGGTCATGATACACATTGTATTTTTCTGTTTCAGAACCTCAGTATTGAAGAAAAATTAGAATAAATCCCATTATTGTATAGTATCACTTATTGGCATTAGGCATTGAGTGTTGCTTAATTGTCCTCTTGTGATAGTTTAAAAAAGCACTTGTGTCTTAGCCTAGTGCAAAATATTTTTTTTAAATAGTTATATGTTGGGGCCTGCACTATGGTGTAGCAGGTAAAGCTTCCTCCTGCAGTGCCGACATCCCATGAGTGCCTGTTCAAGTCCCGGCTGCTCTACTTCCGATCCAGCTCTCTGCTATGGCCTAGGAAATCAGTAGAAGATGGCCCAGTCCTGGCCCCTGCACCAGCATGGGAGACCTGAAGGAGGCTCCTGGCTCCTGGCTTCAGATCGGTGAAGCTCCAGCCATTGATCTGGAGAGTGAACCAATGGATGGAAGACCTCTCTCTCTCTCTCTCTCTCTCTCTCTCTCTCTCTCTCTCTCTGCCTCTCCTTCTCTCTCTGTGTAACTCTTTCAAGTAAATAAATAAATATTTTTAAAAAATAGCTATTTGAAAGGCAGAGCTACTGAGAGAGGAAGAAAGAGAGAGAGAGAGGTCTTTCATCTGCTGGCTTACTCGCCAGATGAGCACAAGTGCTGGGGTTGTGCCAGACCAAAGCCGGGAGCCAGGAGCTTCACCCTGGCCTCCCATGTGGGTGGTGGGGCCCGATAACTTGGGCCATCTTCTACTGCTTTCCCAGGACACAGCAGAGAGCTGGATCTGAAGAGCTGCCAAGGCTCAAAACAGCACTCCTTCAAAATGAACGCTGGTCCCCCAAACATTTTTTTTAGCATTGCTTGTGCTTGCTCCCAGCCACAAAGCAGGGCTTTAAGAACCTTAATAAACAACAGGATGTCCTTGATGAGGGGTAATCTCATGGCTGCTGTAACAAATGCTGCAAATTGTGTGGCTTAAAGTGACAGAAGCTTCTCTAACGCTTTTGGAATGAAGAAGTCTCAAATCAAGATGTTGCCAGGCAATGGTCTACTGGAAAGCTCTAGGGGAGGATCCTTCATTAACTCTTCCAAGATTTTGATGGCAGCTGGAAAACCTTGAGGCTTCTTGCTTGTGGCAAAATAACTCCAGCCTCTTCCAGAGCCTTCTTGTGTGTCTGGGTCTCCATGTCTTTTTTCTCATAAGTACCCCGGCACTGGTCTTCTGCAATCACATATGACTCACTTGATTATCATCTAACTTGATTATTTCTGCAAAAGGCTTATTTCCAAATAAAGTTATATTTATAGGTAAAAGGGTTAGTATTGAGCAAATCTTTTTTGATAACAAAATTCAACCCCTAACAGATTCCTTTCCTTTCTTAAAAAAATTTAATCATAGTGATGGTGTATCTAAATGTGATGTTATATACACTGTAGATGTTTAATTCACATTATTTGATTTTGATTTCTCTACTTCTAATGCTTTTTAATACTAGCGATGTTTATTGTAGTAGCATTAATAACTGTCAGAGAGAAAGGATATTCTGCTTTAAACAGATGGAAATGCAAATTCTGATTTAAAAAAACCCTGATATGATGGTCAAATAGTATCTTTAATGTTGAACATGGTGGTGGGAATGGGAGAGGGAAGAGATGTATAATTTGGGACATGCTCAGGCTGACTTGCCCCAAGTGGTGGAGTTGGAAGCATACCAGGGGATTCCAATTCAATCCCATCGAGGTGGCATGTACCAATGCCATCTCACTGTTCCAGGTGATCAGTTTCAGTTCACAGTTGGTCATGGTGAAGGGACTGGGAGTCAAAGGGAGCACATAGACAAGTCTAGTACCTGCTAACACTAACCGATAGACTAAATAAAGGGGAGAGTGATCCAACATGGGAAGTGAGATACTCAGCAGACTCATAGAATGGCAGATGTCCTAAATAGCACTCTGGCCTCAGAATCAGCCCTAAAGGCATTCGGAGCTGGCTGAAAAGCTCATGAGAGTATTTCAGGCATGGAAAGCCAAGACACTCTGGCAAAAGATCTCTGTGAGTGAGATCCCAGTGGAAAGAACAGGTCATCAAAGAAGGAGGTACCTTTCTCTGAAGGGAGGAGAGAACCTCCACTTTGACTATGACCTTGTCTAAACAAGATAAGAGTCGGAGAACTCAGAGGGCTTCCATAGCCTTGGAAACTCATGACTGGAGCATAGGGAGATTACTGATGCCATAGACAGGAGTGTCAATTGGTAAAGTCAACAACAGGAGTCACTGTGCACTTACTCCTCATGTAGGATCTCTATCCTTAATGTGCTGTACATTGAGATTTAATGCTATAACAAGTACTCAAACAATATATTTCACTTTGTGTTTCTATGGGGGTGCAAACTGTTGAAATCCTTACTTAATGCATACTAAACTGATCCTCTGTTAAAAAAAAAAAAAAAAAAAAAGAAATTTTCAATTCCCAACTTGACTCTCACTGGGATTAAACATGACAATAGGTCTGCTCTGATTTCATCATCATTTAAAAAAATCATCTATTATTTTTCACTTTATGTTTCTGTGTGGGAGCAAACTGTTGAAATCCATACTTGATGTATACTAAGCTGATCTTCTGTATATTAAGATAATCGAAAATGAATCTTTATGTGAATGGAAGGGGAGAGGGAGTGGGAAAAGGGAGGGTTGTGGGTGGGAGGGATGGTATGGGGGGGGAAGCCATTGTAATCCATAAGTCGTACTTTGGAAATTTATATGCATTAAATAAAAGTTAAAAAAAAAATAAACCCCAATATATGAATGTTAATTATAAATAGTACATTGACTTCTGCAAAAAAGTTCAGGAGCAACTTACCATATTCCTATAAATCAAAGTAAGCATACTTTGAAAAACGTAATGAAACTCAAGCTTTCCATGAATGGTGACCAGGTGTTAAGATCTGAAAATTCAAAAGCTAGTGAAGAGAAAGAGTACAACTCTTACTTCTCATTTCAGTTCATTATACTAATTAAAATTAAAATTCTCTCCATTAAAATTACTAGCAGCTGTATGGTTCTTGTTACTATTGTTGGTGTACTCAGAAAATGCTCTGAAGAGAGCATCAAGACTTGTTTGTGATCCACACACCCACACAGCCTTGACACGTGGGGAAGATTTCAGGCAGCATAACTAATAAAGTTAGTGTGCTCTTGTGAGCAGATAACAGCATGTTTGAAGATAGCACATTAACCCTGGTGTAAAGTATTGATTATATTCCAGCAGAGGAAATGAGAGAACAAAGACAAAATGTTTTTAATTCTTATCCTGTTTGCTCTTCTTGTTTTACTCCACTTCAGTTTACACCTATACTCAAGAACACAAAAAAATGTATCACCCGACCTCAAAGCAGTGTTATTTTTCCTACACACTTTCATAACAATTGGATGCTTTGAAGAAGAGATGCGCAATCTAACTTAGAAAGAGATGAATGAGAAATATGGTCCAAACACAAGTAGCTGTGAACTCAATTCACTGTTTGCTATTATGAAAAAGATGAGAGAAGAAGGAGGCTGGGAGGGAGGGAGGAAAAAGTGAGAAAAGAGGGAGTGAACAGAGGGAAGAAGAGTTAAAGGGCTGGCGCTGTGGCACAGGGCAAAGCACCTGCAGTGCTGTCAAACCATTTGGGCTTGGGTTCAAGGCCCAGCTGCTCCACTTCCAATCCGGCCCTCTGGTACGGCCTGGGAAAGCAGTAAAAGATGGCCCAAGTCCTTGGGCCCCTGCACCCATGTGGGAGACCCAGAAGAACCTCCTGATTCCTGGCTTCGGATCAGCTCAGCTCTGGCTGTTGCGGCCATCTGGGGAGTGAACCAGCAGATGGAAGAACTTTCTCTCTCTCTCTCTCTCTCTCTCTCTCTGCCTCTCTGTAATTTTGCCTTTCAAATAAATAAATAAATCTTTAAAATTTTTAAAAAATAAAACAAGAGTTAAGGGGGGGCCGGAGCCGTGGCTCACTAGGCTAATCCTCCGCCTTGTGGTGCCAGCACACTGGATTGTAGTCCCGGTCAGGGCGCCGGATTCTGTCCCGGTTGCCCCTCTTCTAGGCCAGCTCTCTGCTGTGGCCAGGGAGTGCAGTGGAGGATGGCCCAGGTACTTGGGCCCTGCACCCCATGGGAGACCAGGAGAAGCACCTGGCTCCTGCCATTGGATCAGTGCAGTGCGCCGGCTGCAGCGCGCCGGCCGCGGCGGCCATTGGAGGGTGAACCAACGGCAAAGGAAGACCTTTCTGTCTGTCTGTCTCTCTCTCTCACTGTCCACTCTGCCTGTCAAAAAAAAAAAAAAAAAAAAAGAGTTAAAGGGCAACATTATTATTTTGATTTGCTTTTTGTTATCTTTGAAGATTTTTAACTACACCAACTTATAAACCTGATCACAATACGGAATATAGCAATAAACAAAACATTAATACTTCAAAAATCTCAAGTTTGAAGCTAAAAAGCTATTTTATACTTTTTTTAAAATACAGGCAGAGAGACAAAGAGATCTTCCCTTTGCTGGTTCATTCCCCAAATGCCCACAACAGTCAGGGCTGGCCAGGGCTGTAGCGAGGAGCCTGGAACTCCAGCTAGGTCTCCCTCATGGGTGGCAGGAACCCAAGTACTTAACCCACTGCCTCCCATGGTGCACCTTAGCAGGAAACTGGGTCAGAAGTAGATGAGCCAAAACTTTGAACCAGGCACTCAATATGGGTTGCTGGGCTACCCAAGTGGACCCAAGGCTCCAAATGCCTGCACTTGAATTTAGAAAGTTTTATGATCTTCATCAAAGACTATTGATGCCAATAATATGGTCAAAAATATGAATATAGGCCCACACCAGCATCGCCATATCTGAGGAACAAGTTCTTCAGACGGTGGACCATAGGAAAAGAGTGATGAAAATTATTTTTAATGGCAAACAAAATTCTTGAAATTTTTGTATAATACCACAGATTTTATAGTTACAACCCTAGTATTGGTTCTTTGTTATATTATTGTACATAAAAATATGGTATACATAAAAATAAATGAGTACCCCTGTGTTCATTGTACTATAACGGGTGTTCAGGGTGTAGCATGAGCATCAACATTTGAAAATAAATAGGTTCCAGGTAAATTAAAGGAAAGTACAAACTAAAACTTTAAAGATTTTTAAATGTGAAAATGATGATAGCCTAAAGCTCCAGCGTTTTGGCTGACAGCTGATGGAAATGTCATACAGCAATTATTAGATACACAACAATATTGAAAAAATCAGATAAAATCTTAATGAACATCATTTGAAATTAGCCTTTTATGATGATCTAATAAGTATAAAGTCACTCACCTTTTCTGAACCATTTCTTTTAAAGCAGAGTTCCTATAATTGCATTTCTCTCTCTCTCTCTCTCTCTCTGTCTGAAGATGTATCTGTAAAGACATTTGGCATCTCATCAGCAAAAACAGCAGCAGCTGGAGGAAGACCTTCCTACGTGCTCTGCCAAGGGAATTGCAAGTGTAGGTGGGTGTTAATGGACATCAAGGATTCACTGACATAACATAGATTGCATGCTTTCATTCCATTATTTGTGCCTTTCTCTTTTAATGGAAATGAAAACAATTATAGAGCAGAACAGATAAAGCTTCTCATCAAGAGTAGCGTATTACAGTCAGTGAGGAGAGAACTGGCAGATACATATACAAGGTAGGTATTTACACACCAGAAGACACTCAAGTTATTCTGTGTTTTCAACTATCATAAACAAGATCTGGGAAAGTTAAGCCACAACTAATAAACGAGCTACATTCTTACATAGGCCAAGAGATTTTAAAAATGTATCATTATTCTAATGGATGTTTTTCTAGAATTAGTAATTGTTATCTGACTTTTTAACATTTCTGTTGGCAACAAGTTGTTTCTTTCATTAATGCCCCATAATTTGAACTTTAGAACATACAAATGCTGCCTAAACCTAGCCCGGAAGATGGCCGTCACCAGGTGCTGACAAGTGCTTCAATGAGCAACTCCTCCCCCTTCGAAAGCAGCAAAACAGCTGGTGAATAATCATGCCCCAGCCTGATTCCTGAAAACTTCCGCATATGCCAGAGAACATGCGCTATTGTTCTGCATCGGACTAATTTTACTAAACACAATATACTCCATTTCCATCCGTTTTGCTGCAAACATCAGGTTTTTATGTTTTTAAATGGCTGAATAATATTCTACTGTGTGAACTTAGACTAGTGCTTACCAGAGGCTGAAAAGAAGAAGGGGAGGGGCAGAGAGGAAGCTGGAGTAACAGGTACTAAAACACAGATGAAGGTAATAAGCTCTAGTGATTTACAGCACTGTAAGACAGCCACGGTTCACAATAATATATTCAATTGTCTACTCCAGGAAGAACTGGAAGACAGGAGCTTGTTGTCTCCAGACATAACAGATAAGGAGATGAAAATGCTAATTACCTGATCTGATCAGTTTATTCTGTATACATGTGCTAAAATTTTGCACTGCAGCCACAGAAAAAAAAGTACAAGTATTACAGGGTAGTAAAAAAAAAATCTGTACTCTGATTAACAAAATCAAGCCTCAATCTAAAATCAGAAAAGGAACTATAAAAATATCATGCTTAATGGTGCTCTGGGGCTTATATGGGTTGTGGGCATTATAAAACAATCAATTTACTCTGAGGCATGATTAATTATAAGATTATAGAAATGGGGCATGAAAGTGCTCTCACCTGTCAAATTCAGCCTTCCTTTTAAAGCAACTTTTTAAAATATGAAATTAAACCGTATGTCTTGTAATTTTGAGAAACAGGTTTCACTTAAGTACAGTAGATTGAACTGTACCTTATTTCTACTCCCTCTAGAAATAAAAGTAATGCTAATAAAAGAATAAACCTGGAAGGAAAGAAAAATAGAAGATAATAGTAAGGGAAATGAGCAAAGTTTTGGAAGGAGACAAGGACATAGAGGAGCTGTGACACAACTGGCAGAGCACGATGCAATCCAACAACTGAAAATCAAGAAGTCTGTTAAAGAGTAGCTGCCAGATTCCCCCTTCAGCCTCCTAGGCTGAGGACATGGGGCCTCCTGCACAGCCGCAGGCAGAGGTGTGCCTTGGAACTCAGTGACCACACAAGCAGAAGTCCTGAGGTTTAAATTTTTATGTATTCATTTTCATTTATTTGAAAGGCAAAGAGAGGCAGACACAGGGACAGATCTCCCATGAGTTGGTTCATTCCCCCAAATGCCCACAACAGCTGCGGCTGGGCCAGGACAAAGACAGAAGCCTAGAACTCAATCTGGGTCTCCCTCATGGGTGTCAGGAATCCAGTTACTTCAGGAGGAGGAAGGGTGGGAGTGTGGGTAGGAGGGCTGATAAGATGGGAAGAATAACTATATTCCTAAAGTTGTACTTATGAACTTTGTATTCTTTAAAAAATAAATTTTAAGGCTGGTGCCACAGCTCACTAGGCTAAGCCTCCACCTGCAGTGCCGGCATTCGGGTTCTAGTCCCGGATGGGGCTCTGGATTCTGTCCCGGTTGCCCCTCTTCCAGTCCAGCTCTCTGCTGTGGCCCGGGAAAGCAGTGGAAGATGGCCCAGGTCCTTGGGCCCTGCACCCACATGGGAGACCAGGAGGAAGCACCTGGCTCCTGGCTTCAGATCGGGGAAGTGCACAGGCCGCAACACGCCGGTCATAGCAGCCATTTGCAGGGTGAACCAATGGAAAAAGAAAGACCTTTCTTTCACGATCCAACATGGGAAGCGAGATACACAGCAGACCCATAGAATGGCAGATGTCCTAAACAGCACGCTGGCCTCAGAATCAGCCCTTAAGGCACGTGGATCTGGCTGAAAAGCCCATGAGAGTATTACAAGCATGGAAAGCCAAAACACTCTGGCAAAAAAAAAAACAACAACAACAACAACAAAAAAACGCCCTACATGAAAGATCTCCACGAGTGAGATCCCAGTGAAAAGAACAGGTCATCAAAGAAGGAGGTACCTTTCTCTGAAGGGAAGAGAGAACTTCCACTTTGACTACGACCTTGTCTAAATATGATCAGAGTTGGTGAACTCAAAAGGCTTCCATAGCCTTGGCGACTCATGACAAGAGCCTAGGGTGATTACTGATGCCATAAACAAGAGTGTCAATTTGTTAAGTCAACAACAGGAGTCACTGTGCACTTACTCCTCATGTAGGATCTCTGTCCTTAATGTGCTGTACATTGTGATTTAATGCTATAACTAGTACTCAAACAGTATTTTTCACTTTGTGTTTCTATGTGGGTGCAAACTGTTGAAATCTTTACTTAATATATGCTAAACTGATCTTCTGTATATAAAGAGAATTGAAAATGAATCTTGATGTGAATGGAAGGGGGGAGGGAGAGGGAAAGGGGAGGGTTGCAGGTGGGAGGGAAGTTATGGGTGGGGGGGGAGCCATTGTAATCCATAAGCTGTACTTTGGAAATTTATATTCATTAAATAAAAGTTAAAAATAAATTTAAAAAAATAAAAAAAGAAAGACCTTTCTCTCTGTCTCTCTCTCTCTCTCTCATGGTCTAACTCTGCCTTTCAATAAATAAATTAATAAATAAATTTTTAAAAAATTAAAAAATAAACAAATAAGGCCACTTGTGTTTGACAAAGTACAAAGGGAATTCACTGATGAAATCCTACCCTCTTCAGGCCGGCGCCACGGCTCACTAGGCTAATCCTCCGCCTTGTGGCGCCGGCACACCGGGTTCTAGTCCCGGTCGGGGTGCCGGATTCTGTCCCGGTTGCCCCTCTTCCAGGCCAGCTCTCTGCTGTGGCCCGGGAAGGCAGTGGAGGATGGCCCAAGTGCTTGGGTCCCTGCACCCCATGGAAGACCAGGAGAAGCACCTGGCTCCTGGCTTTGGATCAGCGCGGTGCGCCGGCCGCAGCGGCCATTGGAGGGTGAACCAACAGTAAAGGAAGACCTTTCTCTCTGTCTCTCTCTCTCTCACTGTCCACTCTGTCTGTCAAAAAAAAAAAAAAAAAAGAAAAGAAATCCTACCCTCTTCAGATGGAACTAAAATAATTGGATACCCACATTCTAAAGTAAGCGAAACTCAATCCAAACTTCATTCCATGTAGACAAGGAAAATGAAGATGGATCATAAACCCAAGAGCAAACTCAAAAACCATAAAAATTCTAGAAGAGACAAAATGGAAAATTTGTTACAATAGGATAGGCAAAAGTTTCTTAGATTAAAGCTTAAAGTATCAAATTAAATAAAATAAAGTAAAAAATTCATCAGATTGAAAACTTTTCATTTTCAAAAGGCATCATTAATATACCAAAAGGACAGGCCACAAACCTGGAGAAAATGGGTCCATATACTATACTTGGTAAAAGGTTTATATCAAAAGTATATTTCAAACTGCAAAATCACATAAATAAGAAGAGAACAAACTAATTTAAAAGATTAGAGTAATCAAGATAAAGCTGGATCATCTTTTGTTACAGGAAGTAAGGAGGTGCTCAAAACCAAGTCAAAACAACCAGCAACCCTCCAGGCATGGAGGTGCATCAGAGGGAAACTGGAGCCAACTGACAGAGCTCCCAGTGGTCAAAGCTGGAACAATTTTAGCAACAGGAGCAAGAACAAAGTAATTCTTAGATTACTTAAAGAAAAGCAAGTCAGAGTATAAAATAGATTTTAGATGTCCATAGATCAGATCATACTGATATAAATAAATGATTAAGTAAGTTTCAGGGTAGGTATCCAATGTACAAGTGTGTGAATCCTTCACCGTCAATAAAGGGACCATAATTTCCCAGTCAGTGTGAGCAGCACACAAAGACTCCTTTACTAGAGAAGAAGAGTGACTTCACAGTGGAGGCTTGACTTTAATTAAGTGATCCAGGTTAGTGTTAACAGTGACTGTGGGGAGCAACTCGGACTAGACTGTTACTGGAATTAAGACTTATTCTATGCATCTGCTCTCCCACAATATGGCGCTGGGAGAGGAGTAAACAGCTTCTACCCAGCTGCCTCTCACCAACTTGACAAGCTGCAGGAGCTGCTCCTGATTGGAGGAGAGCGGCGTGCTCGGCGTGTGGGCAGCCGAGTTGGGATTGGCGGAGGAGGACTATATAGGAGGAGAGAGACGGCATAGTGGTGTGGGTTGGTTGGAGAGTGCGTTGGAGAGTTCGCGGGGAAGTTCGTTACTTCGTTCTTTCTCATTTCTCTCTACTCATTCTTGCTTTGGGAGTTTGCTGTTTACTTATTCTTACTTTACTATAGAAAGGACTTGTAAAAAAAGGGAACAACAAGCGCCCGGTCCGGTGCGGCTCCTCCGCGTGCGGAGGAGCAGCAAGTGGTGCCGTGACTCGGATATGAAGCCTAGGCAGGGTTTAGTGTCGCTCCTCCACGAAGAGGGGGAGCGACATAATGGTGCCGTGACTCGGATATGAAGCCTAGGCAGGGTTTAGTGTTGCTCCTCCACGAAGAGGGGGAGCGACATAATGGTGCCGTGACTCGGATATGAAGCCTAGGCAGGGTTTAGTGTCGCTCCTCCACGAAGAGGGGGAGCGACATAATGGTGCCGTGACTCGGATATGAAGCCTAGGCAGGGTTTAGTGTCGCTCCTCCACGAAGAGGGGGAGCGACATAATGGTGCCGTGACTCGGATAGGAAACCTAGCTCGGATAGAAAACCTAGCTCGGATAGGAAACCTAGGACGGATAGAAAACCTAGGAGAGAAGAAACGGGAAGAACTGGGAAAATACCGGAGAGAGAGACTAGCAAAGAGCCTAGGTGCCGGAAGAAGCTATTGAAAGCCTAGGCATAGACTCGGATATGGACTGTGGGAAAGAAGTTAGGATTGAAAGCGAAAGTGAAAGCTTTCATAGACTCGGATGCGGACTATGGCGGGGAAGCTAGGAGATTGAAAGCGAAAGTGAAACCTGGAGGAGGCTCGGACTCGGATACGGACTGTGGGAAAGAAGTTAGGATTTAAAGTGAAAGCAAGAAGAAACTTAGACTTAGATACGGACTGCAGGTTGAAAGTGAAAGTGAAACCTAGAAGAAACTTAGACTTGGATACGGACTGTGGGGAGAGGCCAGGAGAAATGAGGGAGGAATATTGTTGGAAGAAAACTTTGGGAAACATACCGGGTAGAGAAAAATGTTAGGGAGGATGAAGCCGCGAGTGCAGGCCGAGGCGAAGACATAAGCCACCTTGGAATTCTTCAAGTCACCCCGGGGAGCAAGAGGCGAAGATCTGGAACCAGAGGCAGAGACGTGGGCCGCCAGGTTGAAATTCGCCAGGTTAGTCCGGGGAACTTGGACTGAATGCTGGTGGTGGCGGAAACATTCGCGGAAGCCGCCGCGTGCAGAGAGAGCACGGGGCGTGAATAGATAGGGAACGCAGGGCTGGCGCGAGGCCGTGGTGCGGGCGCGAAGTGCGTGGAGACCGCGGAGTGTGCGCGCAAAGCCGAGCCGCGCAGATGAGAGAAGCGCGGGCTGAAGCGGCGCAAAGCCGGGAAGCCGCCGCGGGGCGGGCGCCGGCGGGGCGAGGCACCGGGAAGCCGCGCAGAGCCGTGAAGCTGCTGCGGCGTGAGGTGCCGAGAAGCAGCCTCAGGCGGGCGCCGGGAAAACAAGGGGATAAGAGAAGCCGCGGGAAGTTTAGAAGTAAAGTGAGAGAAACAGGAATGCTGGAAGATAGAAGTAAAATAGGAGAGATAGGAATGCCTGGAGATAGAGAAATGGAGAGAGGTGAGGCCTCCCCTCAGCATGGCAATGAGAGAGCTTGGATTCGGTCTGCCTGATTAGGGAAGTGGTGAGCACCTGCGGGCGGCTAGCAGCTTATGCGCCGCAGGTCACCGAAGACAGGCACGTTATCAACACCAATAAGTCACCCCACAACATGGCAATGAGAGAGCTTGGATTCGGTCTGCCTGATTAGGGCGATAAGCACCAGCAGGCAGCTCGACCAGAGTATGAGCTGCAGGTCACCGAAGATAGGCACGAATCAACACCAATAAGCCTCCCCACAATATGGCGCTGAGAAGGCTTGGATTCGGTTTGCCTGATAGGTTTTGTAAGCACCTGCAGGCAGTTCTAGCAGAGTAGAGCATGCGCTGCAGGGCACCGAACACAGGCATGCATCAGTGCCTAGAAACCTCCTCACAACATGGCGAAGAGAGGACCCGGATTCGGTTTGCCTGATTGATAGGACTTGTAAGAACCTGTGGCAACTCTAGCAAGCAGAGCAGAGTGTGTGCCGCGGGACACCGAAGACAGGCGCGCATCAACGCCAAAAAATAAAAAGAAAGGGGGATCTGTGGGGAGCAACCGGACTAGACTGAGTTACTGGAATTAAGACTTATTCTATGCATCTGCTCTCCCACAATATGGCGCTGGGAGAGGAGAAAACAGCTTCTACGCAGCTGCCTCCAGTTCAGCCAATAAACTGTAGGACTTGCTCCTGATTGGAGAGCAGCATACTCGGCGTGTGGGCAGCCGAGTTAGGATTGGCGGAGGAGGACTATAAAGGAGGAGAGAGACGGCATGCACCAGGAACATCTAAGGGGAACATCTAGCTGAAGGAACACCTGTGCAGCCCCCGAGAAAGCCGGCCGGCGGTGTGCTGCTCCCCTGCGGAAGTGGGGAAAGCGGCCAGGGGGAACCGCCCTTCCACGGAGGTGGAGGGGATGGTGGCCAACCCGGGAAGAACCAGCAGCAAGCCCGGGGAGGGCCGAGCAGACAAAAGAACAACGCAGGGTCCTGTGTCGTTCCTCCACGAAGACGGGGAGCGACATAATGGTGCCGTGACTTGGATATGAAGCCTAGGCAGGGCTTCGTGTCGTTCCTCCACGAAGAGGGGGAGCGACATAATGGTGCCGTGACTCGGATATGAAGCCTAGGCAGGGTTTAGTGTCGCTCCTCCACGAAGAGGGGGAGCGACAGTGACAAGCTGATTGTAAGAACTCCTTTAAGCCTTAAAAGATACGATTAAAATGGAAGTTAGCCACTGTGGTCTTATTCTCCAAAAAACTATTATCCTAGTAAAACCACCAGAAAAATATCAGACAGATTCTATCAGAGAAGCATTCTGTGAAACACCTGATCTGTACTGTCCAAACCTGTCAGGGCCAGCAAAAACAAGGAGAGCAGGAACTGTCGCAAACAAGAAGAGCCTGAGGAGAAATGATTAAATGTAATGTGGTCTCCTAGAACAAGTATAGGACATTATGTAAAAACTAAGGAAGTTTGGGTCTAGATTGCAGTTAACGATAAGATATTAATATTCCTTCATTAACTGAAGCAAGCGTACACAATGGTGGAAGACATTAGGGAAAACTGGGTGCATGATCTAAATGGGTGCATGATCCGTGAGAATTCTCTGCACTGTCCTCTCAGTTTTTTTGGAAATTTAAAACTGTTCTAAAAAATAAAGTTTCTTTTTAAGATGTGGGTAGACACTTCACCAAAAAAAGGTACAGTTGAAAAATAACCATAAGAAGATTGTTAACATTAGTCATTAGGAAACATAAATCATAGCCATAATTAGATAGCACCACTCTTGTTTGAAGTCTCAAAATAAAGGACAGACTAACCAAATGTTGATGAACAAGTACATTCATGTTTGGCTGATTAGAGCTCCCATACATTCCTGATAAAAACATACAATTGTGGAACTGTTGTGAAAAACGATGTAGCAGGTTCTTAAAAAGTCAAATATGTTGGGAATGCTAGAATCCCGATATGGGCGCAGGCTGCTCATATAGAATTGAGGGCTAGCTGTTCCACTTCTGATCTAGCTCCCTGCTTACATGCCTGGGAAAGTAGCAGAAGATGGTCTAAGGGGCCGGCACTGTGGTGTAGCAGGTAAAGCTGCCGCCTGCAGTGCCAGCATCCCATATGGGAGCCAGTTCCAGACCTGGATGCTCCACTTCTTATGCAGCTCTCTGCTGTGGTCTGGGAAAGCAGTGAAGTCCTTGGGCCCCTGCACCCACATGGGAGATCCTGAAGAAGCTCCTGGCTCCTGGCTTTGGATGGGCGCAGCTCTGGCCATTGCAGCCATCTGGAGTGAACCAGCAGATGGAAGACCTCTCTCTCTCTCTCTCTCTTTCTCTCTCTCTCTCTCTGCCTCTCCTTCTCTCTGTGTGTAACTCTGAGTTTCAAGTAAATAAATAAAATCTTTAAAAAATAAATAAATAAAAAAGAAGTGGACATTATATGTACACTTTGAAAATACTGTTGAACTGAGAGAGTAAAATTATTTAAAACAAAACAAAAAGATGGTCCAGATTCTGGGCCCCTATACCTGGAAAAAGCCCAGGGCTCCTGACTTTGACTTTGGCATCGCACAGCTGCTGCCGTTTGGGAGCAAAATCTCTTTCTCTCTAACTGTACCTTTGAAATAAATAAAAAATAAATCTTTTTAAAAATGTCAAATATACAATAACCATGAAGTCTGTCTCTTTTATTTCTCAGTGTTTACTCAAGAAAAATGAAAATAGGGATGAGCATCTGGCACAGCTGTTAAGAATGAACACATCCCATTTCTGAGAAGTTGAGTGACCACTCAACTTCCGGTTCCAGCTTCCTGTTAACACATACCCTGGGGGGCAGCAGGTGATGGCTCAAGTACCTGGGTCCTTGCTGTCCGTGTGGGAGATTTGGCTTTAGACTAGCTCAGCTCTAGTTGTTCAGGACTTGGAGTTGGGTGCTGGCAGGGTGAACCTGCAGATGAAAGATCTGTCCTTGTCTGTCTCTGTCTCTCTATTTTTTGCATAAACTAAAGAATCCTTTTTAAAAAAGAACAATGGAAACACATGTCCTTTTATAGAAATAATTACAGCAGCTTTCTTGGTGATACCAGAAACTGGAATATAACCAAATAATAGTATAACCAAGTTGATTCATTAACAAGTATATGGATAAACAAATTGTGGCATATCCATACATAACACCATCCAGCATTAAATATGAATAAGTTGTTAATCTACCCAGCAGCATACATGGGTCTAAAAATAATTATGCTGAGTGAAGGAGATCATTTTGTAAAAACATGATTCTGTTTATATAAAATTCTGGAAAATGCAAATTATTGCATAGTGACAGAAAGCAGATTAGCAGTTATCTGCAGACAAGAAGTAGGAGAAAAAGCCAGGATGCGAGGAAAGGATGATAGTGTTTCCTGAAGAAGCTTTTGGGGATGATAGAACTGTTCATGATCTCTTTTTTTTTTTTTTTTTTTGACAGGTAGAGTTATATACAGTGAGAGAGAGAGAGACAGAGAGAGAGAGAAAGGTCTTCCTTCCGTTGGCTCACTCCCCAAATGGCCGCCACGGCCAGCACTGTGCCGATCTGAAACCAGGAGCCAGGTGCTTCCTCCTGGTCTCTGACATGGATGCAGGGGCCCCAGCACTTGGGCCATCCTCCACTGCCTTCCCGGGCCACAGCAGAGAGCTGGCCTGGAAGAGGAGCAACCAGGACTAGAAACCAGAACCCATATGGGATGCTGGCACCGCAGGCAGAGGATTAACCAAGTGAGCCATGGTGCTGGCCCCATGTTCATGGTCTTGACTGTGATGATACTCTCATAGGTGTACATATATTTCAAAAATTACCAAATGGTACATTTGTTGCAGTTTATTGAAAGATATTTTATCCTCCTCTGGAATTAACTTGGAAATATCAGCACATTTGAGAAATTTACTCTCTAATTCTTACTTTTCTATCCATATCAAATGTCACTAACTTATGGTCTATGTTTGCTTAATTGATGCAATCACAGTATCACTTGATTAAGTGCTATCTCAGCATTTTCATAATAAAGACAAAGGTCATCATAACTATTTTAGATAGGGTAAGAATTATGAAGTTTAACTTTCAGGTAGCAAAAATGCCTTGTATTTCAAGAGAAGGACTCCACATGTATTAAATTTCCATGAAAATAATGTATGTTCACATCCAGGAAAAAAAGTAGAATAGGGTGGGGGAGGTGTGAGAAGGATTATAAAGGGGAGTAAACAAAGGGAAGGAGGAAGGAAGGAAGGAAGGAAGGAAGGAAGGAAGGAAGGAAGGAAGTTCCTTAGAAACGAAGGAAAGAAGGGAGGGAGGGAGGGAGGAAGGGTGGGGGAGAAAGGAGGAAGAATGGGTTAATATAGTCCCCCAAAATTATTTTACTATATTAATAACTTGACATGTGAAATCCCATATGTATACAAAATAAAGTTTTCTTTTGTAATCAAATAAAAATATAAATATTCTGGATATGTATGAGATATGGTCCTAGATGGGAGTTAAATGGACCAGGACAGTAAACAATTACATGACTCACAGAGCAGGGTGGCAGAGCAGTAAGAAATGTCTATCAAAAACTTTGAAAACAGCTGGATTATAGTAGAAAATCATAGGACTCTTAATAGTTTGTACACACTGCCAGGCATCTGCTTTTTGAGATATGTTACTAAAATAAAATTACATTTACATAAAGGTACATTCTATTTCCCTCAGTGATAAGGATGATCACATTTCTTTGTTTTCAAATGGATAATCTCCATTGATATCTACTGTTTCCCCCCTCCAACAGAACATAACTTCAATTTCACAAGAAGTCCTCAATTATTAACCTGTGATCAATTCCTAAAAATAGCTGTCTTTAAATGTCATCCAAATTAACTGAATTTTTAAAAATAGAAATAAAGAAAAACTTTAATAGTTGAGATATGAGCAGGAAAGAATCCCAGGTCTACTATTTCTTTCCTGAGCTCTTTAAGGTTAGATATATATATGGAAATAAGAACTTCTAGGATTTTAGAACTGTGATGTGGTACACAGAACATGTATTACAGCCATGCAATGCTATCAAAGATATGGCTAATTTTTTTCAGGGAAAAATTGGGATCATAAATAATGACATTTTTACCCATGGCAGTTTTCTAATCAAATGAATTTCAGAAAACATTTTGATATTCAGATTGCTTGGGATTTCAAATTTGCAGATAAGGTATTGGAAGTATATAATTTCAGTACCTTGAAAAGAAGAGAAGAAAGTTGTGGCATGAAATTAGAGAAGTTTAAGTATAAAAATGTACACACATTTTAGCAGATACCTTTAATTATCACAATGCTGATAATACAGAATTATGTCTAGTGTAAGATTTCAATGTACCTTTGCTGCTCTAAATTTTTACAGAATGGCTACAGAGTTTGTGAAATGTGTATCCATAGGTTCATGGACTCAATGTTTACAATGTGTGCATTTTTTATTTACAATGCTAATCAAACAACAGTTGGCCAAGTTAGCGGATTGAAGGAGAACAAGGTAACAAAGAATACAGATGGATTAGTGTCTATCCATATTGCTACTGTTAGAAAAAAAAAATTCAATGCTGGGATCAACAAAATTTATGAATGGTAATATAACATTTTTCAGATTGTATAGTTAAGATATACTTTTACATTTAGTTTCTATAGTATGTTAAAGATAAAATGTCATACTCCTAATACATTAGAAACTCCTTGTGATGCTGTTGTAAGAGTCCAAGAAGGAAAACCTCATAGGTAAGACTTTTACATTGGGTCCAGCATTGTGGCATATTGGGTTAAGTCACTGCCTGCAGCGCTAGCATCTCATATGGGTGCCTGTTTGACTTCCTGCTGCTCCACTTCTGAGTCAGCTCCCTGCTAATGCACCAGCAAAAACAGCAGAAGATGGCCCAAGTGCTTGGGCCCCTGTACCCACATGGGAGACTCAGATGAAGTTCCTGGCTCCTGGCATCAGCCTGGCCTAGCCCCAGCTATTGCAACCATTTAGGATGTGAAAAAGTGAGTGAAAGATCTCTCTTTCTCTCACCCTCTCTTTAAATAACTCTGCCTTTCAAATAAATAAACTAAATGTTTTTTAAAAAAGATTATTCCAGTGAAAATTTTTTTTATTTTTTAACTTTTATTTAATGAATATAAATTTCCAAAGTACGACTTATGGATTACAATGGCTTCCCCCCCATACCGTCCCTCCCACCCACAACCCTCCCCTTTCCCACTCCCTCTCCCCTTCCATTCACATCAAGATTCATATTCGATTATCTTAATATACAGAAGATCAGCTTAGTATACATTAAGTAAGGATTTCAACAGTTTGCTCCCACACAGAAACATAAAGTGAAAAATAATAGATGATTTTTTTTAAATGATGATGAAATCAGATCAGACCTATTGTCATGTTTAATCCCAGTGAGAGTCAAGTTGGGAATTGATAATTTCTTTTTTTTTTTACAGAAGATCAGTTTAGTATGCATTAAGTAAAGATTTCAACAGTTTGCACCCCCATAGAAACACAAAGTGAAATATATTGTTTGAGTACTCGTTATAGTATTAAATCTCAATGCACAGCACATTAAGGACAGAGATCCTACATGAGGAGTAAGTGCACAGTGACTCCTGTTGTTGACTTTACCAACTGACACTCCTGTCTATGGCATCAGTAATCTCCCTATGCTCCAGTCATGAGTTTCCAAGGCTATGGAAGCCCTCTGAGTTCTCCGACTCTTATCTTGTTTAGACAAGGTCATAGTCAAAGTGGAGGTTCTCTCCTCCCTTCAGAGAAAGGTACCTCCTTCTTTGATGACCTGTTCTTTCCACTGGGATCTCACTCACAGAGATCTTTTGCCAGAGTGTCTTGGCTTTCCATGCCTGAAATACTCTCATGGGCTTTTCAGCCAGCTCCGAATGCCTTTAGGGCTGATTCTGAGGCCAGAGTGCTATTTAGGACATCTGCCATTCTATGGGTCTGCTGAGTATCTCACTTCCCATGTTGGATCACTCTCCCCTTTATTTATTCTATCGGTTAGTGTTAGCAGGTACTAGACTTGTTTATGTGCTCCCTTTGACTCTTAGTCCTTTCATTATGCTCAATTGTGAACTGAAATTGATCACTTGGACTAGTGAGATGGCATTGGTACATGCCACCTTGATGGGATTGAATTGGAATCCCCTGGTATGTTTCTAACGCTACCATTTGGGGCAAGTCAGCTTCAGCATGTCCCAAATTATACATCTCTTCCCTCTCTTATTCCCACTCTTATGTTTAACAGGGATCACATTTCAGTTAATTTTCAACACTTAAGAATAACTGTGTATTAATTACAGAATTAGACCAGTCATATTAAGTAGAACAGACAAAAAACTACTAAGAGGGATAATGTATTAAGTTGTTCATTAACAGTCAGGGCTATGCTGATCAAGTCACCGTTTCCCATAGTGTCCATTTCACTTCAACAGGTTTCCTTTTTGGTGTTCAGTCAGTTGTCACCGATTAGGGAGAACATATGGTATTTGTCCCTTTGGGACTCGCTTATTTCACTCAGCATGATGTGTTCCAGATTCCTCCATCTTGTTGCAAATGACTGGATTTCGTTGTTTCTTACTGCGGTATAGTATTCTAAAGAGTACATATCCCATAATTTCTTTATCCAGTCTACCGTTGATGGGCATTTAGGTTGGTTCCAGGTCTTAGCTATTGTGAATTGAGCTGCAATAAACATTAGGGTGCAGACCGCTAACACTTAGTACCTTGAGGCTTTGGAAATTAAGAGCAATACATACCTGGTAGCTAGCTGCCACTGTGGTAACCATAGGCTGATAAGCCATGTTCTCCCATACCTGTTGATTAAATATGCCAATGTGTACCAGATATATACAGAGTGTGGCTATCTCATGGTATACATGCTAACAGATATTCCAAAATTTCTCCCAAATAGAGAAAATTGAAAAAGATATCTTTGTTGTTGCGCATGACAGTAGAGAGAAAACTACAGGTTAAGTGGTAGCCAGGAAGCACATTAGGGAAGAGGAAGAGGTTCCTAGCACTGCAATTTGAAAAATTCCTCTACTAAAAGCTTGGAAGAGTAGGACCTGCATTGTACCTCAGCGGGTTAAGCCATAGCTCTCAATGGTTCCAGCCCTGGCTGCTCTGCTTCTGATCCAGCTCCCTACTAATGCACCTGGAAAAGCAGGAGAAGATGGGCCAAGAACTTGGGCTTCTGACACTCCTGTGGGAGACTCCGATGGAGTTCCTGGCTCCTGGATTTGGCCTGGCCAGGAACTGGCTCAGATCTGACCTTTGCAGCCATTTGGAGAATGAACCAGAAAATGAAAGCTAGCTCACTCGCTGTCTCTCTCTCTCTTTCTCTCATCCTCTCTCTCTCTTTCCATTACACACATACATCTTCCTTCTCTGTAGTTCCGCCTTTCAAATAAGTGAATCTTTAAAAAAACCAAAAACTTGACATACTGAGACTTAGGACTAACTAACTTCTATTTCACCTAAAACTTCTCAATAAAATAAAGAAATCTAAATATATTTCATTCTTGTAAATAATGTGTGATATATTTTTGTGTATGACACTTAACCCAAGTTTCTTGCATTAAATTAAAATAGTCACCTACTTTTCAATAAGATTTTTACTTTGAATTAATTTCAGCGTGGTTTTCAAATGAAATAATTTTCAAAAACTGGATTTCTTTTTCAGATCAGCTTGAGCTTTTTTTGGTACAAAGAGAGAAAATTCTGAGTGCATAAAGCATTTTGCTACTTATGCAGGTAGATATTCTGAGAGTGTGGTGGCCTACTCCCGCTCCTGAGTAAATGATGTATATGATGTTATTCTGTGAATTACCTATGACTAAATTTTTCTCTTCATTATGTTAACAGCCTCTCCCTCAAATTTCACAATGCTCATCAATACCAAGAAACAGGCCGGCGCCGCGGCTCACTAGGCTAATCCTCCGCCTAGCGGCGCCGGCACACCGGGTTCTAGTCCCGGTTGGGGCGCCGGATTCTGTCCCGGTTGCCCCTCTTCCAGGCCAGCCCTCTGCTGTGGCCCGGGAGTGCAGTGGAGGATGGCCCAGGTGCTTGGGCCCTGCACCCCATGGGAGACCAGGAAAAGCACCTGGCTCCTGGCTCCTGCCATCGGATCAGCGCGGTGCGCCGGCCGCAGCGCGCCGGCCGCGGCGGCCATTGGAGGGTGAACCAACGGCAAAGGAAGACCTTTCTCTCTGTCTCTCTCTCTCACTGTCCACTCTGCCTGTCAAAAAAAAATAAATAAATAAAAAAAAAATAAAATACCAAGAAACAAAATGGCTATGGTAACAATTAAAATATAATTATTAATAACAACATCTGTTCCAGATTCCATGTGCAGTTATTTTATGTATATCATTGTTGTTTAATCTTCATCACTATTCCCTTAGATAGCTACTATGATATGGTTTGCAAATAAACTTAAGAAATGTGTCCAGTAGGTCATGAAAGGTTTGTTGTCCTTTATCAGGCTACATCCTATTTTCCTTGTTGTGTAAAAGATTACATCTGAAGAGTCATCTAAATATTTTCCTTACTGGCAGGTGATTGGTAGAATTCTTTTTTTTTTTTTTTTTTTTTACTTTTATTTTTTTTTTTAACTTTTATTTAATGAATATACGTTTCCAAAGTACGAATAATGGATTACTATGGCTTCCCCCCCATACCGTCCCTCCCACCCACAACCCTCCCCTTTCCCACTCCCTCTCCCCTTCCATTCACATCAAGATTCATTTTCGATTATCTTAATATACAGAAGATCAGCTTAGTATACATTAAGTAAGGATTTCAACAGTTTGCTCCCACACAGAAACATAAAGTGAAAAATAATAGATGATTTTTTTTAATGATGATGAAATCAGATCAGACCTATTGTCATGTTTAATCCCAGTGAGAGTCAAGTTGGGAGTTGATAGTTTCTTTTCTTTTTTTTTTTTTTTTTTTTTTTTTTTTTACAGAGGATCAGTTTAGTATGCATTAAGTAAAGATTTCAACAGTTTGCACCCCCATAGAAACACAAAGTGAAATATATTATTTGAGTACTCGTTATAGCATTAAATCTCAATGCACAGCACATTAAGGACAGAGATCCTACATGAGGAGTAAGTGCACAGTGACTCCTGTTGTTGACTTTACCAATTGACACTCCTGTCTATGGCATCAGTAATCTCCCTATGCTCCAGTCATGAGTTTCCAAGGCTATGGAAGCCCCTTGAGTTCTCCGACTCTTATCTTGTTTAGACAAGGTCATAGTCAAAGTGGAGGTTCTCTCCTCCCTTCAGAGAAAGGTACCTCCTTCTTTGAAGACCTGTTCTTTCCACTGAGATCTCACTCACCGAGATCTTTTGCCAGAGTGTCTTGGCTTTCCATGCCTGAAATACTCTCATGGGCTTTTCAGCCAGATCTGAATGCCTTTAGGGTAGAATTCTTAACTAACCTTCCAACCAAGAGCTCAAATTGTATGTATACTCCCTAAAAGTTTTTGGCAACAAGTCTATCTGATTACCCCAGAGCTACACCACTGGGAGTGGAATCCAGAGCTCAAGGGCTTCATTTGAGCTATGATTCCCACTAGTCCAGGCTACTAATTACATTTAGCTTCACAAGTTCCCTGATTTGCAATCTAGAGCTGTTGCCAGCCATCATCTCTGGGTCTTACTCTAAGTCTGGGGCATTCAGAGAATGAATAGCATCAGAAGGGCTTCACAGGCACTGTCCAGTTGCAATCTAAATTTCTATTTCTTTGCCCAGAAAGTTCAGTTAGCATCAAAGGCACCCAGATGTTTTGAGACACTTGATTAGCAGGAGTTCTCCGTCTGCAAGTGTGAGGGTTTTATTTTGAGATGTGTACTGTTACCCTGACTGCTGCTGTAAAGCTGTGGGTTGTTCTTTCTTTTTACCATAGGAGTGCTTTATAATTTCAGTAAGATTCTCTCTGCATGAAATAATGTACTTTAATGTAGATTTCCTGCAGCAATCCACAAATACTTCTCTGTGGGATTTTATGTTTCAACCAATCTATGTACTCATATCACTTTTAAATTCATTTTTACTTACATTTTTATAATGTTCATCCTGACTAGTAATTTTAGCCTTACTGGAGATATTTTTTGTCATTTTCCCTCAAAATCTTAAAGCCCTGGAACATTGAGCCTTACGGCAAAAAGTTCTCCTTTTCTTAAACAACTGTTTCAATAGGAAATGACAAGTCTTAGATCACAAAATATTAAATAAAAATAAAAATTATCTTTGATGTTGATATGATTAGATTGGCCTTACAAATAAACTACTTTAAAAATACTACTACTCACGATCATTAGCCATCAGGGAATTGCAAATCAAAACCACAATGAGGTTTTACCTCACTCCTTTTAGAATGGCTCTCAAACAGAAATCAACAAATAATAAATGCCAGCAAGAATGTGGGGCAAAAAGGTACCCTAAATCACTGTTGGTGGGAATGTAAACTAGTACAAACATTAAGGAAGAAAGTATGAGATACCTCAGAAAGCTGAAAATAGATATACCATATGACCCAGCAATCCTGCTCCTGGCATTTTACCCAAGAGAAATGAAATCAGCATATGAAAGACTTATCTGTACCCCCATGTTTATTGCTGCTCAATTCACAATAGCTAAGATATGGGATCAGCCCAAGATGCCTGTAAATGGATGAATGAATAAAGAAAATATCATATACATACATCATGGAATATTACTGAGCCATAAAAAGAATGAAATCCTGTTTCTTGCAACAAAACGGATGCAGCTGGTAACCATTATACTTAGTGAAATAAGCTAGTCCCAATGAAACAAATATCATGTTTTCCCCAATCTGTAGTAACTAAGAGAGTACAAAAAAATATAATGTATGGGAGTGAAATTGACATCTGAGCTTCAATGATTGTTTATAGTCCTTGTCTCTCCTGTTGAGGAACAATGTATTTTTTCCTTCGTACTATTTGTTCAACTCTTTACATGGTATAGGGTTAATTCTATGAATATACAATAAACTGAAAGTAGATCTTGTAAAAATTATGAGAATGAACAGGAAAGCAAGGAGGAAGAAGAGTGGGTGCATGGGCAGGGGGAGAGTAGGGAGAGAAATATCACTATGTTCCCAAATCTGTATACATGAAATGCATTAAACTTGTATACCTTAAATAAAATTTAAAAAAAAAATAGTACTACTTCCTGCTAATTTGCATTATAGTGTAGCTAGAGCTAGAACAATAGTCTTACTTGGACACAGCCTACATATGTAATTTTTCTCGACCCCTAGACTGGTTCTTTTGGTTTAAGCATTTTAAATCCAATTTCAATTTCAATAAATTTTATTGGCATGGCAAGGAACGCAAGCATGGATAGAATCTATAAATTGTGTTTGTGACTTTAGGGCAGCAGGTTTCACAGAGGTAATAGGATTTTTTTTTCCCTTGTATCTTCATTTTCCATTAAGTAAAGGAAATGGAAGAGAATATTTTCATCCTAGAAAGACAGAGGGGAGGGAGTAGGGAAGGGACTTCTTAGTGGGGCTGCTTTATGAAATGAGTCCTGATCAGGAAGTAAAAACATTGTTTTTAAGGAAAGAAATGACATATCCATTCAGTATTTTACTGAAAAATAAAATGTGTATATAGAGGAAACTGATTCTATGGGACTTGAAGGTTATCCAACTTTGCTGACCCTTTTACAGAAAAATAAACTAAAACTACAAACTCAAAATTAGCTTTGTAAGTCAATATTTCAAACGATAAAAAAACAGAAAACTATACAAGTAAAAATATCACAAAATTCAAGAAAAATATACTACTTTAATTAATTATCTGACATATTTTTATAAGACTTTTTCCTCACAATTTTGGTGGCATACCTTTGATCACCTCTTTAATAGTACAACTCCTAAATTCTCTGCATTTAGAATGGACAGATAATTCAGTTTCTCTTCAGGCATATTTGGTCAAAACTTGTTTTAAAGTTTAGTAAAACATTTTGTCATCTTCACAAGACTCTCCTATGTGTGGGGATGCATAAAGCAACTGACATTAAAAATAAACATTCAAAGGGCTGACACTGTGGTGTGGCCCGCAGTGCCAGCATCCCAAATGGGCACCAGTTTGAGATCCAGCTCTCTGCTATGGCCTGGGAAAGCAGCAGAAGATAGCCCAAGTCCTTGGCCTCCTGCACCTGTGTGGGAAACCCAGCTCCTGACTCCTGGCTTTGGATTGGCCCAGCTCCAGCCATTTTGGTCAGTTGGGGAATGAACCAGTGGATGGAAGACCTTTCTCGCTCACTCTCTCTCTCTCTCTCTCTGCCTATCCTTCTCTCTCTGTGTAACTCTTTCAAATAAATAAATAAATCTTTTTTAAAAAAATAGCTAGACAGCCTTTCATGTTGAACATGAGGCCATTTTAAATAAATAAATAAGCATTCAAAATAAACCAGACCTGGAATGACAAATATCATGTTTTGTCTTATTTGTGAAAGTAAATATATATAAAGAGAGTATAGCAAACATAGATTCATAGTGTTCTTAGAACTGTAGCAGGTTTGTATCCTACAATCACAGGAGTTCTATAAAGTCCATTTTGGACAATTCTCATCAAAAAGAAAAAAATTATAGGCATTTACGATTGTGTGTGTTGCATTATGATGTTCCTGACAGGAGAAGACTCCAATGTGGTATAGTCATCTTCCCTTTAATTTTATGTGTCCAGTATTTGGACAAATGATCTCACACTAGCTCTGGCTTATTTCAAATCTTTCTCTTCTGCCATCTATATCCATCAAGCATCAGTCACTGTGGAGCAAGTCCATATAGTAATATGATCTCTGGCCTTCTATCTTCAAATCCTGAAATCCTGACACTGGGCAAGTCAGCACAGAGTATTCCTGGAAGCCATTTCTACACCCACACAGCCAGGAATTAGTTAAGTATACGTGTAAGTGTCTGCAAACCACAACAATGCATTCCACTCAACTGAGATTTCTCAACTCTTGCCACTACTGACATTTTGGGCTGGAAAAAAATTTATTGCAGGTGCGTTCATTCTGTGAGTTTCAGGATGTTTGGCAGCCTCCCTGTTCTCTGCCCCTTACCTTACATGCCAGCAGCATCTCAAGACCCTGCCCCAGCTGTGACACCCAAAAAATGTCTAGATATTGCCAAACATCACCTGGGAGTGGCAAATTCACACCCAGTTGAAAACTACTGTACCAGTCACATCTAATTGAATCCCAACTCATTTACTTAATTAACTATCAAAAACAATCCAATACTACTCCAAGACCAAAATAAGACTCCGGGCAAAGTGAAGAGAAAAGAGACTGAGTCTTAAACAGTATCTTTATTTATAGGTTTTCTAAATAGCTTATCATCATATCAGGAGATTGTTAGGGCCCTCTGAGAATTTTGAAAGACATCCAATGCCAGGAGCCCATAGATTAAACTCCAACAATCTGGTTTAACAATAAGTAGGTTTCTGCTTTTACTTGAGTTGTTTTGTGTTCTGATATTCAAGGATTCTCTGAATTATAAGATGTTTCCAGTAGGCAGTGGCTATTTAAATTGTACTCTATCTATAGGGCAGGTTTGGTGCAGTGGTGAAAATGCCACTTGGTAACCTGCATTCCTCATTAGTGGCCCTGGTTTCTCATCCCGGCTCTGATAGCTACTGTAGCTTCCTGCTAATATGCACCCAGTTAATGGTTCAACTACTTGGATTCCTGCCACTCACCGGGAGAGCTGGATTAAGTTCTAGCCTCTTGGCTTTGATCTGGCACAACTCTGGCTGTTACAGGAATGTGACGAGTGAACCAGCTAGTGGAAGATCTTTTCTTTCTTTCTTTCTTTCTTTCTTTCTTTCTTTCTTTTTTTTTTTCGACTATGTATCTCCATCTCTCCTTGTCTCTCTGCCATTCAGGTAAAAAATAAATAAAATCAATGAATTTTTCTAGTAAATACAGAAGAACGTTCCTCAATAAATAGTTCTTGGTTTCCTTACTTAGTATTGCTCCCTTCCATCACTAGGGTGATATGCCTGAAAGTCACATTTGTATGGGGCCAGTGCTGTGGCGTAGAGGGTAAAGCCGCTGTCTGCAGTGCCGACATCCCATATGGGTGTTGGTTCAAGACCCAGCAGCTCCACTTCCGATCCAGCTCTCTCTTATGGCCTGGGAAAACAGCAGAAGATGGCCCAAATCGTTGGGCCCCTGCACCCACATGAGAGACCCAAAAGAAGCTCCTGGCTCCTGGCTTCGGATTGGCTCAGCTCTGGCCATTGCGACTAGTTGGGGAGTAAACCAGCATATGGAGGACTTCTCTCTCTCTCTCTCTGTCTCTGCCTCTCCTTCTGTCTCTGTTTAACTCTTTCAAATAAATAAATAAATCTTTTTTAAAAAGTCACATTGGTGTCATGCCCAAACACCAAAAGTGATTCTTTCTCCTCCAGCTCTTTAAGACTGACAAATCTTGTTATTCAAAAATGTATTCACTTCCAGTTTCCTCTTCGAAGCAAGTACTTTTTCTACTTTTAGAGACAGCTAAAAAATGCCCATCTCCACTTTGTCAAAGTTCAAGACCTCTGCTGCCAGAAGTTTCCTTTTCAAATTAAGCTTGAAAATTTAAGATTTCATTCAATGAGCTAAATCCTTGAGATGGACGTTTAGAGCTTCACAGTACACTGTGACCTACTAGCCAGTGGCTGTAAGCCACATTGGACTACAGAAAGGCAGCTTGGTACAGTGCTAGCCTCCCCAAATTACAATAAAGAATATAACAACCTTTCGTAATTCCTGCTATACACTATCATCAAGCTAATTAGTTTAAAACTAGCCTGCTGTAAAACAGTTTGGTGACTCCTTATTGTGTAAAAGCTACATCTCTGTTTTATCTTGCAGTTTAAATCAGTTCAGGTCCTCCCACCATCTCTTACCTTTCTCCCATTATGACTATTAATTATGTGCTAGGATAATTATGCCCATCTTATGGACAGGGAAACTGAGTCCCACTCAGTTGGGGGAAAAAATCTCCATGGAAAAGTTTTAGAGACTTCATTCTAGCTCAGAATTTGTAATAGAGTTGGAAGGTAAAAATAGATAGTATGTTCCTCTAGGAACGCCAAGTTCAAACCATGGAAGGAAATCTGGAAAAGATCTAGATATTCAAATGATTCTGTGTTTTCCATTGTTTCTGAATTCTTGATGGGATTTGGAGAAGATTTTCAATGCCTCATCTTCTAGGGAAAAAAAGAGAATATAATAACCTGTGTAAGTTAACATGTGCTTCTCAAAAAAGGAGTTCTTTTTTACATAGATTTCACTAAGATTGAAGAACTAAGCACTAGACTGAGTTGAACATGTTTCTCTCCTGCAGTATGATGTTTCCCAAAGTACTTGACAATGAAGCTTTTTTTCCCCCCAATGGACCATTATGTTGTTGAATACTACTTATATAGAAAACAGTTTGGTGAATGTTGGTATAGTGGTAAGAATATCAAGTTTGTCACCAGGCAATTAAGGATTTAAATTTTGGCTAAGATCTATATTAGCAAAGTAGCTGTTATAAAGTCCATGAATCCCTCCAAGCCTCTGACATTTTATCTATAAAATGGTATCAGGGGCCGAAATTGTGGCATAAGAGTTAAGCCACCGTCTGTGACACTGGCATCCTATATGGGCACCAGTTTGAGTACTGACTGGCTCCACTTATGATCCAGCTCCCTGTTAATGTGCCTGGGAAGGCAGAGGAAGATGGCTCAAGTCCTTAGGCCCCTGCACCCACATGGGAGACTCAGAAGAATCTGCTGGCTACAGCCATTTGAGGAGTGAACCTGCAGATAGAAGATCTCTATCTCTCCATCTCTTTCCCTGTAACTCTGCCTTTCAAATTAATAAAATAAATCTTTAAAAACAAAAAATAAAACAAAAAAATGGGATCAAAATACCTGCTCTGCAGTAGTGTTAAGAGGTTTACTGTTGGCATATAGAATGTGTCCTGTACAGTGACTGGGCTATGCACCATACATCACCTGTCCTCTTAATGTTTGGTGTGTTCTTTCACAATACTTTAAGGAAACATCAATCTGAAGTCACAGGGAGGATATTATATTGCCTTGTAATTGTATTAGATTGTACTTAATGTATGTTGATTGACTTTGTAGGGAGAATAAAATCTGTGAGTATTGTTTGGACTCTGAATTGCTCAGTAGTTATTTGTGTGAAAATCTCTTGGCTTTAGGAGAAACAAGTAAACCAGCTTTATCTAGTGGAGAATAATTCACCATAAACAATATAATCATTAAGAAACATTAATTTTCAGTGGGTAGAGCCACCACCTGCAATGCCAGCATTCCATTGGATACCAGTTCAAGTCCCAGCTGTTCCACTTCTGATCCAGCTCCTTGCTAATGCACCTGGAAAAGCAATGGAAGATGGCCCAAGTGCTTGGGTTCCTACTACCCACATGGGAGTCCCAAATGAAGCTTCTGTAACCGGCCTGTCCCTGTCCTGGCAATTGTAGCCATCTGGGAAGTGAAACAGTGGATGGAAGAGCTTGTTTCTCTCTCTCTCTCTCTCTCTCTCTCTCTCTCTCCCCTTCTCCCTCTCCTTCTCCCTCTCCCTCTCTCTGATTCTGCCTTTCAAATAAATAAATAAATCTTTTTTTAAATAGAAATATTACTTTCCTTAGTAATTTTGTATGCTAAGTATTTCCTGTGGTAATGCCTTAGGAAGAATTGTGATGTTTTACATTTTTCTTCTGCCTGCTTTTTCCTGTAATAAACATGTATTATTTTTGTAATGAGAGAAAAAGTTATTTTTAAAATTTAAAATAATACACTCCTGAAATCTTAAAGCCAAAATTCTGGTAATGCTCCTTGGTAGGAGGAGACTGTGTCTCTGTAGACAGTGCTATACACAGCATAATTATTCTAAGACATAAAAATAATCAGAGTCTTTAGAACTAAAAGAAATCTTAAGGATCACTTTTTTACCACAGTTTCTGGAAGAATAAGAAAAATTGGATCCCCGGGTGTTTAGGGTACTTGCAGGCAGTGAGTTAATGATAGAACCAGGACTCCTGTGTTTTGCCATATGTTTATGTGTAGCAAATAACAAAGACCGGAGGGACTGGGAGAAGCAAGCCCTAGGAGACTGGGAGAAGAATTGATTAAAAGGATTGTTGATGATTCCTGCACGGTCTGTTCCATTATTCATGTCCTAATTCCTTTCAACTTATCCCATTAACCTCATCCTAACTGCTTTATTTCTTTACCTCTTTAAATGAGCTCTCCATTTTAAATTTAAATTGTTGCAGACTGTTTTATAATTCGCCTATATCTCTTTCTCCTGTTGGGCATTTTCTCCCAAATATTGCATCTACCTCTTCTCTCCCATCTACCGATACTGTCTTCATTCCATTGCCGGCACTTGACGTCTCTGTCCCAGCCTTCATTCCAATCCTTCCCATCACAGAGTGTTCAGAATTGCATTATTTTCCTCCTTCTGTAGCTCTGGCTAACTCAAACATAAACTTCAAGATTTATCTCAAATCTCTGGTTCTATCTCAGAAGCCTTTACCCAAGGCTCTAAGCTGTGTTGGTTGTTCTTCCACAAAGCTATCACTCCCAAAATTGCAATTGTATTTCTTTCCCTTGAGCCTACATCTAAGTGGAGGTCATTCATTTTTGTAACAATTTAACGGATAGTGGAATGTGTGTGACTTCCTGGGTAGTTCATCTCTGATGGATGTTTAAAGAAATGAGATATGATGAAATAATTTTAGCCAAGTGATAAAAGACTGAGAGACTTTCTCCTCTGCCCTCACAGTGACCTTTGGATGTCTGATAAGACACATACAGGGGTGGCATTTTGGATAAAGTGACTCCAGGGAGTGCATCTCATTTTGTAATACGTAGGCAGCCAGATCATCCTGGTACACAGACTCCTGGAAACTTGAAGTGTAAGGAAGTCAGAGGAGCCTGGTACATTGCACTAATGAGGAAGCAAAAATAAAACACTAGGAAATCCTGGGAAGAGATTCGGGAGTCAGAGAGGAGAGGGAGAATGAGAAAATACAGCTGGAAGCAAACAGTAATGTGAGTCATCATCCAGAAAGTGGCAACAGGGACCTAGAAGACCTGTTTCTTTATGGAGATTTGGTCACTAAACTGCTCTTCAACTGCAATCAGCTAAATTCAGCATCTTCAGTGGTTGGCATCAGAATAAATTTCATCCTCCAGTTTCACATTTTAGTAGCAGAAACTGACAACCCAGATCCCAAATTGTCCCCATTAGAAGTGAGAGAAACAGATGGAAGGGGAATAAGCAGAGTGAAGATATTTGTCACCCTCCCCTACTAGAAAATGACAGAAATTAATTGCCTCTTCATCTGTGTTTGCACAGCAGGTTGTTTGTACCTCAATTGTGGCTTTCAGTTTTGCTTTATTCTGCGTTCTGCTTTCATTTGTCATTCTCCTTGGCCCCTACATTCACCATGAGATGGTAACTTATTCTCTTGGAGCTATGTCACTCCGTGTCATTTCTCTGTACTCCTCCATGTGCAATACAGACCGTTATGTATAGGAAGGGAGGGAGAAGAAGGAGAAAAGATTCAGAAATTGCCGCGTTAGGATGGCTTGGGTTAGTATGAAGTGGACGGACGTGTGAGGAAGCCTCGTTATTCAGGTGAGTTGGAAGAGGGAAAATGGAGATACGGTTTAAGGAGAAGAAAAAGACGATGATGATGTTAAATCATTTTCAAAACCTGGTTTCAATTCACTCACATTTCTGTAAGAGTTTTTCAGAGTCTGATGTTTCAATTTTACTGAAGTAGGTAGGACCAACTTTTCACTTTATTACACTGTTAAATAATTAATCTGCCCCATGGGTTTTTTAGTAAAGTGATTAGTGGCCGTATTACTACAGGACAAAATAGCACTGGGACAGGCCTTGTCACTTACCAACATAAGTGTCATCCTTCTTCTTTGAGAAATAACACTTCTGCATCTGAATCATATAATTGTGTTTTAATGCAGGGGAAGTTTGCAGGAACTTAAAAACACTTCTGTCTCTTACTTAATCTCTTCAAATATGGGCCATTTGTGATGACTTACAGATTCTACACCAAGATTTATTCTTCTTCACAATTCTGGTGGGAATCTGTAGGGCTAGTATATCATCCTAATCTCTTTCTTTCACCAACACTTAGAGATAACTGCAGAATGCCACACAGAGGAGATAGACATGTAAAAGCTAACAGAAGCCTATGATCTCGAGGTGAGTATCTTAGATTACATGTTAGCCAATAGCCTTGGTAATGTAGAAAGCACACCACTGCCATTTCACTTAGTGCCTGCTAAACAATCCCTAGAAGAATACCTGGCATTTATGAGACACACAGTGAATAATGACCAAATGATGACGGAAGAAAGGTTGTATAAGGAAGGTTGGCAGGAGAGATACCTTAGTGAAAACACCATGAATGCAGGAAGCGTGACTGCTGATTGGATCCGAGGGCCATCACCCTGACCGTGATTTGTACACTAAGGCATTGTACCAATGAAAGAGAGGTCTGAACCTAGCTTTTCCCCCCTGGAAGCTATCTAGGAAGGGTGAACCTCGGATACTGAGGCTGGAGGTGACTTGAGCCATCCTAAATTCAATGTGCACTCGCACTTTACTCACGGTGCCTTGAGTTTAGGCTCACAGTTCCCATCGCTCTGGTAGGGACTGAGTTCTGAGTGCCACACAATGAGTCTCTCTGGGTGTAAATAACTGATGTTACCAGCTGTTTGTTATGGTTTGGGACCATAATCCTATTAGGGACAACTCCAAGTGTACAATCCTGAGTGTTGAAATGCCAAAAGATCAAAAGTCCTGAAGTATAAATTCCCTGAAGATCAAAATCATGAAATATAATTCTGGAAAAAAATAATTTTAAAAATTCTTTAAAATATATTTACATTTTTTAAAATGAGACTTATTTGAGAAACATAAAGAGTACATAGGCCACTTTAGACAGCAAAACAGGGAATGTTATACATATTTTGGGAAACATAGGTACTCAAATATACTGTTTGTCCATGGGCATAACAGTGGTGAGTAGATGAACTGTAGTCATAAAGAAATAGGTTGAGAAGTGAAACGTGAGGGTAGGTGCTGTGATGTGATATTGGCATCCCACATGGGTGCCGGTTCAGATCCTGACGGCTGCACTTCTGATCCAGCTCCCTGTTAATGTGCCTGGAAAAGCAGTGGAAGATGGCCCAAGTTCGTGGGCCCCTGTTCCCATATGGGAGACCAGAAAGAAGCTCCTGGATCCTGACTCCTGGCTTCAGATTGGCTAAGCCATTTAGGGAGTGAACCAGTGGATGAAAAACCTTTCTCTGTCTCTCCCCCTCTCTATCTGTAACTCAGCCTCTCAAATAAATAAATAAAAATCGTTTAAAAAAAGATGTAAAGATGAAATAAACAGCAAAGTGAGTTGCAAAAAAATAGTGCTGACAATTTTAAGTAGTAATAAAAATATGAAAAGAAAGAAGGAAAAATAAAATGATAATTTAGCATATGAAGAGGCGTGTTATGGGGATAGATTATGGGCGATCATAGGGCAGTGGCCCACATTTTCTCTTTTTGTAGGACATGACTCTCAGGGAAAATGTTCACATTCATTTTCTGCTTTGGTATTGCTCTGTTTGAAATGATCCTATGATTTAATATACATAGCCATGAGCATTTGTTATTAAGTATTTCCATCTTCTGTGCCTTGTTTCCATGTTGTTTTAGGTTTGTGGGAATCCGTTCTGGATGCACTTACATACACACTACAAGTTCGGCAGAATAGATCCTGGCAAGCCAACAGCAGCATTATTGTCCTCTCTTCAGTGTATGTAATGTTTCAAACCAGTCAGTAACGTCCTGGCTTCCTCAGGTAACTTCATTAAAAGCTCACAGAATTTCATCATATGGAAGGGATACCAATACAGAAAAATAAGACTTCTAAAATGTATTTATTTGTTTATTTATTTGAGAGACAGTGAGAGACACACAGAAATTCAGAGAGAGTGCTTCCGTCCACCAGTTCACTCCCCAAACATCCACTATTGGGAACACAATCCAGGGATCCCACACTGGTGGGAGGATCCAGCTACCTGAGCCATAATTGCTGCCACCTAAGGTGTTCCTGGGCAGGAAGGTGGAATCAAGTGCCAGCTCAGGGAATGGAACCCAAGCACTCCAGTGTGGGATGCAGATTCTTAGGCACTAGGCCAAAGGCCTCTTCCTGGCACATTCTTAAACTGAAGTTTTTGTTGTTGCTGTATCACTTAACCAATGTCTTCCCTGAGTTTGGCTTTTTACGTAAATTATTAATTAATTATTGATTAATTAATAATTAATTAATTTGATAGAGTTACAAAGAGAGAGACAGAGAGATCTATCATCTGTTGGTTCACTCCCCAGATGGCCACAATGGCCAGGGCTAAGCTAGGCTGAAGCCAGGATCCAGGAGCTTCATCTGGGTCTCCTACGTGGGTGGCAGTGCCCAAGCACTTGGGCCATCTTCTGTTGCTTTTCCCAGGCAATTATAAGGGAGTTGGATTTTAGGTATTTTGATACTTTGAGATTTCAATATTTGAGATTATGGCATTCAGAATTTGTCTTTCTGGATTATGATCAATACCAGTTTACTATCCACAAAAGAAAATTGATCAGACAGCAGTAAGAATGAAAAAAGAAATAAACTGGTAAGACTGCATTCTTGATCAATGCTAAAGCTATAAATAAGAAAAGCATTGGAAATAAAATAAAGGAGGAGATGGTCTTCAGTGTGTTGCCTCAGGATGTCACTTCTAAGCATTCAAATGTCCATAGGTATTAAGTTTTTCTTTCTCTGTTTTGTTATCCCTAAACCTTCTTTTTGGGGATTGTTCTTCCACTACCCTAGAATTTTACATCTTCTCCTGCCAGATTATATACTATATACTATATGTTATATACTATATGTACAATATACTACATACTATATATATATATACACCATATATATATACTATGTACTACAGACTATACACTATATACTATATACCACTTGGTTTTAGGAACTGTTCATTCATTGTTTGTTTCTCTACTACAAATAAGTGAATAACCATGTGGGAGTAACCAACAGAGTTGCAATAATGAACAACACAAAGGCATTTTTAGAAGTTTTTGGAAAATGTAACTAAAGGGATTTATTTTAATGAAAGATTTTTTAAGTCCATGCATCCAAGGGGTCTTCAAAAGGTTCACAGAAAATGTGTATTAAGGGCTGTCAATGTGGCATTGCAGGTAAAGCTGACACCTCAAGTGCTGGCATCCCAAATGGGCACCAATCCTAGTCCCAGCTGCTCCTCTTCCGATCCAGCTCTCTGCTGTGGCCTGGGAAAGCAATAGAAGATGGCCCAAGTCCTTGGGCCCCTGCAACTGCATGGGAGACCTGGAAGAAGCTCCTGGCTTCGGATAGGTGCAGCTCTGGCCATTGCAGCCATCTGGGAAGTGAAATATCTTATGGAAGACCTCTCTCTCTCTCTCTCTCTCTCTATACCTCACTTTGTAACTCTTTCAAATAAACAAAATAAATCTTAAAAAAAAATCTATAGATGCAAACAAGTGAATCAGATTATATGGACTATGTGCATTACAGAACATAGCTTTTCAATGATATACAATCTACAGAATAAATAATAATGCTAGCCATGGGAAATATATGAAATATATATGATGGTTAGTCTAAGACAACTAATGTCAAAAGTTATCTCCCAGTGTATGTATTCTTCTGACTAAATATGGTACCAGACTATATGATTGGTAGCATTTATAGCAAAGGAGTTGTAGCAGTATGTAAATAATTGTATTTATTGTGAATCCAGAGAAAATTATAAATATGTTCAATAAAACTTTATTAATTTCCTACTGCAATCTACCTATGTGTTGTTATCCTATATATATATATATATATAGCCATTCTAAGATAGTGTTTTCAAACAGTGTATTTCTTAAGGGGGCTGACCCCTAAGTCAGAATGGATTTGCATTTTAGCCTGCCATTTAAACAAACTGCTTAACCTATTTGAGCATCAGTTTTCTTCCTGTGAAATGGATATACGATTGAAAGGATCTAATGAGCTGATGCATGTGTTCACCAGCTTCCTAGTGCTGTTGTAACAAGTTACAATAAACTTGCTGTTGAAAATGACACAAATATATTATCTTTCAGTTCTGGATGTCACAGGTCTGAAAAGGGTTGCAGTGGACAGCAATCAAGGAGTCAGCAGCAGTGCTGTATTCTGTGCCGAGGCACTAGGGGTTCATCTGTTCTCTTGACTTGCCCAGCTTCAAGAGCCACTTGCCTTTTGACTCCTGAACCGTTTCTCTATTTTCAGCCAATAGTGTCTTATTTTCTCTCCTGTATGACCTCTGCTTCTATCCTTACATGTTGCTTCTCTAATTCTAACTCTACTGCCTAGTACTTAGAGGGACCCTTGAAGATATTCTTGAATCCACAGAGATAAGCCCAGGATAATATTTCCATTGCAAGATCTTTAATCATATCTGCAAAATTCCTTTGTTCTACAAGGTCAGTACAGATTCATAGTTTGTAGGAATTGGGTCATGGGGTTGTGTGTTTTCCTTTTTGTGTGTGTGTGTATTTTTTTAACTGGGGGGGGGAATTATTAGTCTGCCTACAACACCATGTGAAATGTTTTTTTAATTAACCAGTATTAATATTTCTTCTATACATTCACATACACTTCACATGAGTGTAATGTCATGTGGTTTTTTTTGTATCACACAGAAATAAGCAACAGTAGGTTCTGACCTAGGCAGCCTCTGATTGTTTCCCCAGACTGTTTGCATTGTTGTTCTCTGACTTTCTGCAGGGATCAGTGGACCATTAGTTTCTATCAGCTGTTGTTGTCAACAAGTAAAAAAGTTAATTGACTATTTCAATATGGCCCCAAAGAAATTGCATGTGATTTTAATACTCCACTGTGCTCTTGTGGCTATCTCTTTATGAATTCTTCCCTGGGATTAATAAATTTAGACACTTGTGAAGCTTTAAAAGAATAGGAACTGATGTCATGGGAAACCTGTTATGTATGGTGTACATTGCCCAACAAGCTTTCTCAGGTGATTTGAGAAATATATCAGTAAAATAAGAACTCATTCCCCGGAAAAGTACCACAGTCAATGGGAGACACCCTTTGGTCAATTATCAAGAGCCCGCGACATCTGCAAAAGGCTGTTCAAGTTAAAAGGTCAAGCTCCAAACAATGATTTACCCCCATATACATACACACATAATAGATATATTTCTTTATTTCATTTCCTTCCTCGTCTCTCAACTTGTTTGTTGTCTCTTCTTTTTTTTTTTCTTGCCTGTTAAACTCAAATGCAAACTACTGTTTCTCCTATATCCCCCATAGAGTAACGAGCACTGTGTTGTACACTTAATAAATACTTGCAAATGACAAAATGAATTCTTTGCTTTGGGTAAAGAGGACTTCAGGCTGGAAATGAGCCCCTATGCTTGTGTGTAGGTTTCAGTGGTTCATTTTCTTGTCAGACTTCCCCTGGTTATGAATGCTGTGGCAGCACCAACAGTGTTAAGGGAGGAATTTATTGGAGAACATTTACAGGATTAGAAAAATCTCCAGTTCTTTGGAAGCCCCACATTTTGTGTTCAGACTTCTTCATTCTGTCCAAGACCACAATAAGCAGAGAAAAACGAGGGCAAGGTCCACAGGGTTCCATATGTGGAGCCAGCCGCCAGCCCCTTCAGCAGCATGTGGGAGGGTGGAAGAGCATAATCATTGCCTTATTTAGCTGTGTTAATTCTCATTGGGCTGCAATTTTGCATATTAGCTCTTGACCCTGCAAAAATGTATTAATGAATGCCTGATGTAGTTAATAAGTTTTAAGTGATCCTTTTTTTCTAGTTTTGAGTAAAATATTATATACAAAGAATCTCGGAATAATGTATGCATGCACACCAAAATAATTCAATCAGGATTCAATGGGATACCATGTAGCTAGTGTCCTTTACATTTTTCCTCTATAGTGAGCCACAAAAAAGTAAAGTACATTTTTGAGGGCATGAAACATATTCACTAGTATAAAGATAGAATAAGGCATCATAGACTGTGCCGGGAAAGATAATTTGTCAGCCACATACTAGGTTACTGTGAAAACCAAGCATTTTTGTTTCCCTCTGAGTTTCATCTTTGACTAGCATCATCAGACCAGGCTTTTCGAAAGTGGGGATAGGCTCTCAAGTGAGGATGTATCCGCCCTGGCAGTGACTGCCCCTGTCCCATCTCTCTACCTCAATCCAATTCCCGCTTTTCTGATTGGCTTCCTTTCTGACCCATGCTTGTTAATTATATCCAGCTGTAGGCAAATTGCTCTTCCAAATTGGCAACACGGAGCTCTCAAGCTGCTCACATTTTTTTTGCTTCCCTTGATAAAACCTTTGGAGCATGCATTTTCTTGACTAGTGTTTCTGAACTAATCCCCAGTTATGGATATTTTTAAAGGTTCAAGGGACTCACAAAATAATTCTGGTTTTGAAATCAGTATACCTTCCCTCATCTGATCCAACACTGCCTAAGAACATGTAGGGAGGAAAATTTCCTTGGAGACCTTGATATGCAATCTGTCCCCTTGTTCCTGGATACTTTTGTGTCCAGATCAAAGCCCCAAGTGGCCAGGTGACAGCACAACAGGAGGAAGCAGTCGAACTTTGCTTTTAGAAGTCCATCCATAACAACACTTTCAGGACATAACTTAGACTCCCCCCACCTCCACCCCCAAAGTCTCTGCTCTACCCAAGGGTTTTATTGCCAGAAATTCCTGTCCCCCTATTCTCCAGGGATTCTATTGAAAACATATATACCCATGTAAAAAATGGACTGTAAGCAAACACTTTTAGTTTGCTTGTTTTTCTTCGTACAAAGAGAAAATAGAAGCTTATTTCCACTTACCAGACCAGGAGGCTTTGCTTGATGAGCTGTCATTGAGGATTTTGACACCTCTATCGAATGAATGCCTTTAGAGTCAAGAATTAAGTACACAAGGATTGGAGAGGAAAATGGAAAATGAAATGTAGAATCAGAAGACCCAGGTCTGAGATACAGCCTTGCTATTTACCAGCTGCGTAACCCTGGGCAAGAATTTTAATCACCCTAAGCTGTGGCTTTCCTCACATGACTATTACCTGATTTGCTTACTTCATGGAGTTGGAAGGAGGATAGATTGAGATCATACGGGCGAATAGGCTTTACAAATTGAAAAGCGTGATATAACCAATTAGTTCCTATTAAGCAGCCGAGAATATTTTCTAATTGCTTATAAATACATGCTGTGTGTAAACTCATGCTCTGTCACCGGATAAATAAAACCTTGTTTCTGCTGGCTACAGGTTTGTGCATAATCCTTCAGTGATTAAGAGAAGGAAAATGACATTTACTCAGCAACTACCATCATCCAGGCCCTTTCATATCTATACTTATAAAAAAGTCTACCTATAATTAAGTCTGTATTTCCTTTAATTCTCTGAAAAGCGTATGAAATTCATTTTCATAGGAAGGAAGTTTAGATATAAAAGGTTTCACTAGAACTTTAAACCTGAGCCGTTCTCCATTAAAGAGTTACACATTCTAAAACGTGGAAAAACACTGTTTTATTCCCTGTCTCTCCCAAAACTGATTCATAGTGCCCAATACCATATTGGGAATCATGGAAAAATCCCAATGTGAAGAAACCTGTTTGACTTTGGTCAATTCAAAGTTCTGTAAGCTTATTTGATTTTTAAAATAGATTTATTTATGTATTTGAAAGGTGTGTGTGTGTGTGTGTGTGGAGAGGGGAGGGGAGGGAGGGGAGAGGGGAGAGAAGAGAGATCCTCCACCTACTAGTTTACCCCTCAAATGTCTGCAGTGCCCAGGGTGGGCATGTTGAAGCCAGGAGTCAGGGACTCCATCTGGGCCTCTCACATGGGTGTCAGGGACCCAAGTTCTTGAGCCATCATCTCTGACTTCCTAAGTGCATTAGTAGAGAGCAAACCAGGACTGCCATGTAATGCCGGTGTCCCAGGCAGGGCTCAACCTGCTGCACCACAATACATGCTCTTTTCAACGATATACTATAACCATTTACCAAAGACTGCAGGAAATTAGAGAAGGGCAGCTATGAAACGCTGTTACTCTACATCTACTGCCAATTAATATTGTTTTTGGGTGGTTTTTATTTTTGACTTTTTTTCTTGGTTGTTAACTTCTGTCTTCTGATTTCTTTATGGTTGTAAGATATACTTCACCTTTGTAACCTTTTTAAAAAATACTAATTTTACTTGGAAGGCAGAATTAGAGAGAGAGAGAGAGAGAGAATCTTCTATCTGCTTTTTTTACTCTCAGATGGCTGCAACCGCTGGAGCTGGGCCAGACCCAAGCCAGGAGCCAGGTGCTTCTTCTTGGTCTCCCACATGGGTGCAGGGGCCCAAGCACCTGGGCATTCTCCGCTGCCTCCCCAGGTACGCTAGCAGGGAGCTGGGTCAGAAGTGGAGCCGCCGGGACATGAATAAGCGGCCATATGGGATGCCAGCACTGCAGGTTGTGGCTTAACCTGCTCTGCTATGTCACTGGCCCCACTTTTTAGCCATTTTTAGTAGTGTGGTTTGGTGGCATTAAATACATTTACCATGTTGTACAACTCATTATCACCATCCTTGTCTGGAAGTTTTGATCTTCTTAAGTGGAAACTCTGTATTGTCTTTTTTTTTTTTTTTTTTTTTGACAGGCAGAGTGGACAGTGAGAGAGAGAGGGACAGAGAGAAAGGTCTTCCTTTGCCGTTGGTTCACCCTCCAATGGCTGCTGTGGCCGGCGCACCGCGCTGTTCCGATGGCAGGAGCCAGGTACTTCTCCTGGTCTCCCATGGGGTGCAGGGCCCAAGCACTTGGGCCATCCTCCACTGCACTCCCTGGCCACAGCAGAGAGCTGGCCTGAAAGAGGGGCAACCGGGACAGATTCCGGCGCCCTGACTGGGACTAGAACCCGGTTTACTGGGACTAGAACCAGGTGTGCCGGCGCTGCAAGGCGGAGGATTTGCCTAGTGAGCCGCGGTGCTGGCCTCTGTATTGTCTTTTTAAAATCACTTTATCATAAGCATGCTTTCATATAATAACTTGTTTTTTTTTCATAATCTTCATTTCTAGTGATTTAGAGATATTCCACAATATAATGCTCATGAATCGATCATTTCTACTTTTCTCTTTTGTAAATGGTAAATAAGTGCACATAACATTCTTCACATTTTAGATTATTTCTTTAGAATAGCCAATAGAGTATATGAACATTTTAGGGATTTCTAAATGTAAGTTGTCAGTTTATTTTTCTGAAAGTTAGGCCACATTTGTAATTTGTTGGTGGATTGATATATTCATTCTTTCAAACAAAGATCAAATAAGTTTCTAATACTTGTCAACATTTAGCTATGCGGAAGACATACCTGGTCTCGAATGATTTCAATTCGCACTGGCCAGCACTAGTTACAGTCTCTGAAATCAAAAGGACTGGTTTACTTGTCAAAAAGTTCATTGCATTTCTTTGTTATCTGTAAGAAAACATCTTGTTGGTTTGCTGATTCCTTTAAGAAATGTCCCTCCTCCTTTGTTTGCTTTTCCCCTTGTCTCACTCAAATATGTGCTACCGGACCAACCACTTAATTTCTAATCTTGTTTATTCATTTGTGAAATGTGAATAATAATGGTACAACATCATAGGATTGCTGGCAAATTCAGTAAGATATTTTATATTTCAATGTCTCAATGCAACATTGTAGACCATACCTAACACATTCTAACACAGAAGGTGAATTAAATCTTCTATTAGTTAGCCCAAAGAATGGGTGAGATGAGAATTGTGTGCACTTTTTCCCAGCACTGTAAAGAGGCATTTTGTCTGTGTGTTTAGACAAACAAATCACCAAGTCATGAACTCTCTTTACCTTTCTACAATAATGGAATAACCCATGGATTGGTATGTAAATGGTGGGGTTTTGTTTGTTCTTACTGGGCCAAAATGCTGCTAAATTTTACAAAGTTCTGAAAAGTTCTTACAAAGAAAAAAATATGTCCTTAAGTTTTTTTGAACCTGTAATCCAGTGTGGGTGGCAGGGAGGGTAGGGGGCAGAAGTGACACTATGTTCTTAAATCTATATATATATATCAAATACATGAAACATGTATGACTTAAATAAAATTTAAAAAGAAAATTAAAAAAAAAAAACGAAATAGCAATGGTGATGGTGTGCTAGAAGTTATAGGTTAGTGAGTTAACAACAACAACCAAAAAACGACATTGCTCCCTAAGGAAGGATGAACTGAAGTATGCTGAATTGAGTTGACAAGTGTTGGGCTTGTCAGTGAATTAATGGGCAAAGTCTGAGACTTCAAATTCTGTTTAATCAAGCTTCTATTGTTATTCAATTAAAAAAGTCTTTTCTTTCTTGGCAGTGTGTGTGTGTGTGCGTGTGTATTTGTTCATAAGATGTGTGTGCACTTTCCTTTATATTTCCAGCTTCTGTGCTAAGCCTGGCCACTGAGAGCAGATATTTTATGGAAGGAATAGGGAGCGTGGTCAATTATGTGACTGTTACATTTAACTGAATTTCACATTGTCTTGATTTTACAAAGGCTAAAGAGAAGATGTCTGAATAACTGACAGATGTCAATCCACAGACTATTGCTTTAGGAACTGAACCAATGACATTACAATTCGGAATAAAAGTCATGTGTCTATTTCACTGCCACCACACTTTTTGTGCTGTTATTCACAAAACGAATAAAGTATGCCCTGTGCAGTCTTACCATAGGCGCAAGTTGGCGTGGCATATGGTGAAACCACTCCAAGCTGCCACGGAAGTGGCCAACTGTAGAGCCCTCCCCTGTCATAACAGAGCTCCCGATGAATCATTCGTGGCTGTCTTCACTGTCGGTGTCCCTTTGTTAAATAAGGATGTTTTAAATAGCTGCTAGCTGTGAAAACCAAAACCAAAACCAAAACCCTCGTCTACTCCACCAGCCCTAAGCAAACCGAAAGGATCATTAGGGCCGATGCAATGCCTAGGTGAGCGAAGGAGCGGAAAGAGGCCAGGTTTCAGAACAACAAGCAAAGTCAGTGAAGCACAGAGTCAATTCAACTCTTCGCCGAACGACAAATAAACCAGACAGGAGTCACGCCAGCTGTTCACACTGGAAAGTTACCAAACGTTTATTTGGGTTCAAGTTTTACGCATGACAAGCGTAAGGAACAATGCGTTTCCTACGGGGTTGAGGTGTCTGATTCCTTATTGCTCCAACAAGGCAGGCAGGGGAGTGTTTCCTTAGGGCGCTTCGACACTCCCCCTTTCTTCCCACCGACAACCGCTCTGGGGACCTGCACCTCGGGGGACCCAGCTCCCAGGACGCCTCTCCTCCGGCGGCGGCTGTGCTCCGCGCTCGCCCTTGCGGGTCCGGCCACCCTGCTTACCCTACTCGCCTCGAAAACTCCGATTTCTGGAACAGGGCAGCGAGCGGCGCCGGATCCTCTTTCCCGCCCGCTGCCCCCGAGCGGCCGCGGGCGGCGGGGTCCGCACCGCGAACAAAGGCGGCGCGGGGCGCGCGGCCGGGGCTGGCGCGCGTCTCTCCGGCAGGAGGCGGCGGCGGCGGCGGCGCCGAGCCCGAGCCCGCATTCCTCAGAAGCGCCTGGAGCCCGCGGGGCGACGTCACCCCCGGCTCCGCCCCCGTCCCTCCCCGTGCAAAGTAACTCTTGACTAACAGGAGCAGCCTCGGCGGAGCATGGAGAGCAGCCGCCGCGGCCGGCGGGCGACGCGGGCGACTCTCTTGCCCCCGAGGTAGTTTGGCGACCGCGAAGGAGGAAAAAGTGCGGGCGGGCGGCCGGGGACTCCCGCCGGCAGCCCGTGAGGCCGCCCGGCGTGCACCTCAGGCGTGGGTTTCGCCGCGATTGCCCCCAGCACCGCTTTTGCAAAGCTGCCTGAAACTTCTCCCAAACTCGACATGGAAACGGCGGCGGCGGCGGCGCTGCCCGCGCTTGTGGCGCTCTTGCTCCTCTCGCCTTGGCCTTTCCTGGGGTCGGCCCAAGGCCAGTTCTCTGCAGGTGAGTGACCGGGGCGGGGGTGGCGTCGCGAAGCCTCGACGGGTGCCCCCAGCCCGAGACTGGCGAGGAGTGGAGCTGGGTCCTCGCCTGGGCCGGGAGCAAGGATCTGAGGGGCAGCTTTGGCGACCCGAGGGGCGGGGAGAGGGACAGAGGGTCGAGGGAGGGGTGCCCCTGAGTTTGTGCCAGGTGCGACGCGGGGCGGCGGACCGGCGCCACTTGGCGCAGGTAACTTTGGTCTTCGCCACCCATTGTTTCGCTGCGCGGCGCGCTGGGGGCGCAGGCTGTGTGGAGACGCGGCTTCTCGGGGCGGGGGAGCCGGTGGCCTCGGCGTCCGGCACAGCCCGGAGCGGCTTCGTGGGAGACAGAAAGAAAAAGTAGTTGGGACCCCGGGCCCCGCTACTCTGTAGCTGGCGGGCGGGCTTGTTGCTGTCAGCCCCCAGAGTGCTCACGAGAATTCCCCGGGAAGCCATTGTCGACTGTGTGGACGCGCGACGCGGCTGACCCCTGGGCGCGCTTTGCCAGGTGCTTTTTGTCCCGGGAATAACCTCCCCGGACTATTGTCCAACTCCTTCCCAGTCCCTCCCCGGGTCCCCCGTCTCCTCCCCCAGCCCGGGTTCGCCCCGTGGGCTGGGTCCCCGCTTGGAGTCTGTTCCCGTGTGAGTCGGCAGAGCGGAGCGCGGTGTTTTGAAATGAGATCCTAAGGATCCGCACCCAGCCAGGTCTGGGCGCCGGGTCGGGAAAGCCCTGCCCGCGCCGGAGAGCCAGCTCGTCTGGCGGAGTCGCGGCGAAGCTGGCCAGCAGCCGGGCTGCTAACGGCCGCCGCCCGCCAGGAGAACCCCTAGCGACGGCCGGGGAGCCGGCTCGCAGGTGCCTCTGGGGCTTCCAGGTCAAGCCACTGGGAGAAGCCGGCGAACCGCGGCTCTCCAGCGCGGTCTTCGGTTCCCTTCCAGTTCTGCGATCCCCGCCGTAGGTTGATTGCCTTGGGCGTTCTCTCTGAAGTTTCGCCAGGTGGACGCTGGGGAGCGGGCTCCCGGCGGTCCTGACAACTTTTCTGGCCACCCCACCCCACGCGGCGTGGCTGGCGAGCGCATCTGCCATTGTGGTTCGCAGAGCAGATGGAGACGCAGAGGTGGCACGGGGGCAATGGAGAAGACGGGAAAAGCGACGTTCGCGCTCCTGGCCGAGACCTCGGGACGTGGAGAAAAAACTAACTTTGGACTCGACAGTTTTGTAGCGTTGTTGTGGCTGTCCTGTTTCCTTGGAAATAAACTCACATTGGTTTTCCGGAGTAATCCTTTAGTTGCCTTCCGCCACCCCTCCCCCGTTGGGACTCTATAAAAAGAGTTAGACAACAGATTCAGGTGGCAGCTTGTGTTGTACACGCAGGCAGAAATGAGAGCGCGCACAGAAAAGCCATGTATATGGGTGATGTATGCAGAGGGCCGCAGCTCTATGCAATGAGTGATCCCACGGTTTAATTTAATTCTCTCTGGAGTGAGCGTTGCTGCGTGCATCTGTGACATACAATGCCCGCTAGGATTGGAACCGTGCTTGATGTAGCTCATTATATGCAGGCAGGTTGGAGTGAGTATTGATTTCTGCAGTGTTTGTCACTGCACTGAGAGCCTACGCTTGAAAAGCCATGTAGTTTGTTAATTGAAAGTTTGAACTCTACCAGTTGCATGATTAAACTTACATGCATTCAAGAGCAGTGGCAATTAATGCCTCAGTAGTCGATGAATATATTTCGGCAGTAAGGAAACTTTTCTTTTTCTCTTTTTAAGTGTTATTTACCCTTGAATGAATAAGTAAATATTAAATTTCCTCCAGCACAATGTTACAGATGTGCTTTTCTGATACCTGGAGTTTAGGTGTCTTGAATGCATGTGCTTTAGACTTCCAGTTGTAAGTAATTTAAATAAACATACCTAGCTTTTCTTGAGTGGCAAAGTAAAACGTTTGATGCTGTGGTATATTTGATTAACAGAATGTGCAGTCCTAATAAATGCAATTCTCATAGGATTGTATTTCAAGACTTTTGTCATTTAGGATTCACATTTATGCCCCCAAATGAACATCTTTTACTCCTAGGTTAAAAAGTCAGATTGTGAATCTGCCTTTCGCCATAAATTAAGTTTGTAACTACTTCTCTAGCTGTCAGATTAGTTTATAATCTACTGTTAATGAATTCTACAGCAGTCAGGTGTGTTGTAAAGACATTGGAGATTGCTGGTGCATTCTTGTTGCTCTTCCTTTTTTACTACATTAAATGAATAACTTTTATTTGTTTTGAGAAATTTAAATATGCTTTAAAAGTCTAAAACACAGAATTTTAAAATAACACCTCCTGTTAAATGTATGTACATCACACACCTTAAGTCCAGTTCACCACTTTTAGATATTATCACGTGGTTCCTAATGAAGTAATTTTCAAAAGCAAATTTGAAAAAAATACAGATTGTTAGATGCTTGAATGTCATATACTTATTCAATCCACTTTAAAAAAAAAAAAACACCAGTTTAAGAGTTTTTCATTGTTGTGACTTTTTCCTTTAGGTTTCGGAATTAGAGTGTAAAACTGCTGCATGGGAAGCCTCTTTAAAACCAAAACTTCCTGTAAATTTCCTATTTATGTTCTTTCAGTTTAATCTGTCACTTCAATGACACCTATGTCACATCTGTTTTGTATTGGCAGAAGCTGCAACACAGGTTCACAGACAGGTACTGAAGTCAGTTCTCTGGGCTGCGTAGCTGTCAGCTCTTGGTATCATAATGTAAGAAAGTTTTCTTTTTGACTGACAAAAACCTGGCAGAGGTGAGGGAACTCAGCTTTCTCATCTGGAAAGTGGGGATAATAATACCTGTCCTGACTTTTCCACATGTTTTTTTATGAGGATCTAATGAAGTAATTTATGTGTCCCAGCACTGTAAGTTATTATAAAGCATGGTGCAGCGATCTAGGGTGTAATCAACCTGTGTTATTTGTGGCTCCTTTCTGGACTGCCCGAGCTCTTGCTAGGAGGATAGGCTGGTCAGGGTTTGTGTGTGTGTGTGTGTGGGGGGTGTGTTTCACACTGGCAGTCATTCATTTTAATCATTGGTAAACATAAATATCCTAGATTAGCAAGACCACAGTTTTATCAGCATAACTAGAGAAGTCCTCCTTTAAAAATGTTGTTTTTACCTACTGCATGTAGATTCTGACTTGAGTTAAACCTGTGGGAGACTCACTATTAGCATTCCTAGCATCCTAACTGGAGAAAAGCTGTATTTTCAGTTTCTTTAGCTGTTTGTTCAGCCCTTTCATCTCCGTGTAGAGAACAATATGTAGCTTTGAGATGCAGTCTTATCCACGACCTAGAGAGGGACTATTGTCTCTTTAGTGTGACGTGAGCCTGGCAACACAGCTTCGGGTCCTGCCTTGCGTGTGCACCGGGCAAGTCACACTGTTGATCCCTTAGGACCTTGCACCCCAGCTAAGCAGTGCCACTTTCCTTGCAACTCACTCCCTGCTGCCTCTGCATTTGGAAATAAATTTGCTTGTACTGAATACCTGCTAGGGAGATACATTGGGGCTAGGCTTATTTTAAGTCTTGCCATTTAGTTTTGTGGTGTTGATTGGCCAGGATCCTTTGGTGTGCTTATTCAAACTCTGCATTCTGTTCACTAATAATGATATGCAACTGGCCACATCCATGACTGCTTTTCTCTCACTAGCCCCTTGGCAACTGACTGTTGATGTTCCCAGATTGCGAGAGGTGATTTTATGTCTGGCCTGCCTAAGTGGGAAGAGGGAAGTCTGGATGCTATTTGGGCACTGGCATGTGTGCTGCTGACAACTCTGTGTTCACGAGTGTGAATTTGAAAAATAAATCAACCCCTCTGCCACACTGCCTCTCTCCCACATGCCTCTGCAGGAAAAACAAAGCCCCACAAACATATACACAAACTCACAGCCACCTTGTTTTTCTTTGGTGCTGGATGTGTTCTTAAAAACTGGAAATATGAATCATGTACTGCTCCAAGCTAATGCCAGTTCTCTCACCAGATCTTATGTTTCTGGCAAGGATAGCGTACTATATGTTGTGATGATCTTTGAAGGGATATTTAATTCATGTGATATGATTCCATGTGGTGAATGTGTTTTGTTGCCTCCTAATATTTTTGAAGTACAATGTACTTGATCTACCCAAGGTGCTATTTAAGACAGGGTAAAGCAGGCTCCATATGGGTCTGTGCTGTTCCCATTTTCCCTCTTTGCTTTTCATGGAAGCTGGAGGAAGAACACTGGAAGATTGAGAGCAGGAAACATCAAGAGCGTTTACAGATTGTTCTTAAAGACAAAACAAAGCACACAAGGATTCTGTGTGTGCATGCGCGTGAGTGTGTGTGTGTGTTTGATCTTTTAATTTTCAGAAGAGGAAAAAGTGTCCTATTTTTAACTTGTTTATTGGAATCAGCCTTTGCTTTTGTCCAAATACACTCATTTCTTATTCTGTCGATGCAAAAATTTCCCTCTGTGTATGCCTCTCAGACTTTACCCTTTGATCATATTTCTCTGGTCGGTGTTCCTTTATCAAATGGTGTTTCTCTTTTCCTAAAAAGGTTGTAATTGCTTTTGAACATGACTTGTTTTTTCATCAAAACTCATGCTGTTTGTCATGGTTACTGAAAAACAGTACAAGACATATCAAACCATGATTGTATTTTAAAATGGTATTTGATAATAAAGTAAGTGAATAATACATCAATCAAGCTAATTTTTATTTCAATTGAAGCCAGAAACAAACTTGTTTATCTATGAGATGATCTTTTAATGTTGTAGAATATTTATTTGTTGTACTTATCTGTCACGGAATAAAAGAACGACTTTAAGTCCCTTTTTGTGAAATGGGGATAGGAGATTTGAGTTCCTTATTTTTTGAAATAAGTGAGATAAAATACATACAAATATCCTTTGGAAAACTTTAAAAAACTAGTTGTGTTTAAATGTTTGTTATCAGTGAGAACTGTGAGGTGGCTAGCTTGTAAGCTTCAATTCCATCATAGTGCAAATGTGGTTTGTGAAAATATTCTTGAAGAATCTTTGTTGGGGCTAGGATGTTTTCTAAGTTTCATGAAGATTCAGTTGAGAGCTATTCATTTTCCTTTTTTATTCTTGTGGGAATTCTTGTGATTTGTAGTTAGTATTTTGGTAATAAAACCAATTTACATCACCCTGTGAGGCTTCTCGGAATGGTGAAGTTCTGGGGATGTGAAGACCCCATTGAATCTACTGTGGAACACGGCCATTTCCCACTCCGCTCGGGTGGAGTGTTGGGCGCCATGCTATGTGTGTGTGGATAATCCCTAGCAATTACAAGTGGCTTATTTTGCTACTCACAGTTGTTTTAAGAGCAAATTAGCTAGTCTTAAATGAAATATTCTGTTTCAACTTGGTATGGCTGTAGAGTCATGTTAATAACAATGATGAATGGGGCAATGCTGCCTGAAAGCTCCTGCTAGTGACATTCTAGGGCGTTTTAATAGAGGAATTCGGAAATAAAGCCAAACAGAGTAGTCTCTAGTTGGGCTTGTTTGCATTGACTTTGTTGGGAATCCTGGAAGCTGGATTTGTGTATGTGTATGTATGAATACACATGTGCACACCTGCACTTTCAGACCTTAACAGTGATGGTACTTCATCCTCCAAAGATTCAGGTTTCAAGGAAGGAGATGATATCTGGAGATGGGAAAAAAAAAATCCATTTTTGTATTTTTTGAAAGAGTATTGAAAACAGATCATTATTTTTCCTGTTTCATAGATGGAGTAGCAAACAGACATGGAACATAAATGAACTACATAGTCTATACTGTACTTGTTCTTTACTATACTTTTAACAAGAAAGTGATAAGTCTTCCTCTAGATTGGTGTCTATTTATATAAGCCCTTCCTGGTGCAGTCTGTTCCTTAACCAGCTGCTCATAGTTTGATTCGCCAAACTCTGTCCAAGGCAGCAGCTGACCAGCTCCAGAAATTCCCCTAATCTTTGTAGAGCAGTGGGGTGATCCAGCAGCTGCTTAAATGGAACAGTTCCTTGATGTGATGTGCCTTAGACCACTCAGCAAATTCCTGAGTAGAGAGGCCGCCTGTCTAAGGTTTTCGTGTCCCACCCAGCGGTTGATGGCTGGTATCTCCAGGGTCTTTGGCTTCCTCCACCGCAGAGTGCTATAGAAGTCCGCTCTTTGGTTTGTGGCCTGTGTACCAGTGGCTTCCATACCCCTGGGAAGTTGGTGATGATCTGTGGTCAGAGTCTACTCTAGACCTCCTGAATCAAAATATGTATTTTAATAAAAGCGTTATGTGATTTGCTTGAATATTTAATGTTGAGAAACAACTGCTGTGGAACAAAGACAGCTCAGCTTTAAAAGATGGCTAAGTGCACCTTGCTGTAGAAATACAAGACTATTGTGGAAGGATTAATTATAACATGAAACATTTCCCTGGATTTGTATTTCTTATCAATATTTATTTGATTATGACTTAATATCATAGACACATCAAAACAACAATGTCCTACAGGTTTTAAAAAGAATACTCAAGAGGCCAACATGGTGGTGTGGGAGGTAGAGCTGTCGCCTGCAATGCTGACATCACCTATGGGCACTGGTTCGTGTCCTGGCTGCTCTGCTGCCAATCCAGCTCCCTGATAATGGCTTGAAAAAAGCAGAGGAACATGGCCCAAATGTTTGGGCCCCTGCCACCCATATGGGAGACCCAGATGAAGCTCCTTGCTCCTGGTTTCAGTGTGGCCCAGCTCTGGCCATTGCGGCCATCTGGAGAGTGAACTAACTAATGGGAGATTCTCCCTCTTTCTCTCTCTCTCTCTTTCTCTCTTTCCCCTCCCTTCCCTCTCTCTCAGTAACTCTTTCAAAATAAAAAATGAATCTTTAAAAGAAAAGAACACTCGAGCAATTTTGAAAAAAGACATGTCATAGGAAAGTAAAATCAGGCTAGGTAATTTTTGTGTGTGTGTGTGTGTGTGTAAGAATGTTTAAAGGTAAACGTACCATTTATTTGCTAGATGCGAATCTTTTTTATTTAGCATGCTTTATGTTGGCACAGGAAATCCTGTTCCCTCTGACATTACTCTGGCAGTCTCTTGTTTTATTCGGCTCTTTTTCTTCTAAGTGTAATTTAAGGTCTTGGTAATAAGAAGCTCATTTGTAGGACAAATTCAATGAATGGGAGTTAGTAGGTAGAATCCATTCAATATCACTAGTATTCTTTTACTATTTTTTGTGCTCATATTTAAGAACAGATATTCTTGTCAGTTTTCTCAGGAGCAAAATTATGATGTAATAGACAGTGTACACTATTCATGTCAAAACACAATTTAACTTGCATTTTATAGCTTGCTTTCAGATTCTTTTCAAAAATGAATTTCCCCAGAAGACCTAATTGCCTTCTTATTAATGAGCCTGTGTTTTTTGTTATCCATTTACTATTCTAAATGTGTCTACTTGTGCTAGCTGTTTCAACAGTGAAGTCTCTGATTAGATCACAACTGCTATATTTGTTTTTGCCATTCAGTAGTGATTCAGAAAATGCTGGCATAATGGTGTGGTTATCGCAGAGACTAATAAAAAACAATTATAAATTAATGTTGAGCTAGAATAGTTGGTCATATTGTGATATCAGTAGCTGGAGTTTGGGAATAATAGAAAAAGTGGCATTCTCTGCATTTTAGCTACTGTAAATGCAAGTCTGCTTAACCTGTGAAGTTTGAAATACAAAAAATATATAGTTGTGGGATGAATAATTACAATCAGAATGTTTCCATATTTACTTAATTTAGAGACTAGTTCTTAAACAATGTGGTTTAATTGAAGAGGAGCTCTTGCGATGGAGAAACCCTGATAGGTGCTTACCTGCACCATCTTCGAGAGCTGTGGACTTGGAATTTTGTGTCTCATTACTTGTTTTAATTTTACTCCAAATTCCACAACCTTTCTTGGTGACTAGCTCCACTTTTGTTCTTACCAGCAATCATCAGATTAATTTATTCTCCTGCATGTTGGAGAGGAGAGATTTTTCCCAAAGTAGTGGCATAAATGATGATAGGTACTGCTATTTATTGAGAACTTTTGACCTGCGAGGCCATATAAACAGTGCTTAATGTAATTTTTAATCTTTCAAGATGGGAATCATCTTCACTTTACAAAGTGAGGCCTAGAGAAGTTGAGGAATAACTTGCCTTAAGTGACTGTGTGACATTTTTAGATGTATACACATACATGAAGTGATTGGATATTTGTGGGGGGGGGGGAGGGGAGGCTGTATTGGTGGAAAATTCAGCCCAGATGGGTGACAACAAAATAGGAATTTATCATCTCTTGTAATTTGACACTTCGGAAGGATCCTGATTTAGAAATACACATCCTCCCAATGGGGAATGATCTAAATTGCCTACTCAGTTTAGCCTGGTGATAAGCATGGGGGTTCTAAGATTTCATACAGAGACAGTTCTACCTCACAAGATCCTACGTTGAAATCCATTATTGAAATGTGAATTACCTGAAAAGGACTGAGGCTCACTGTGATTGGAGCCAGTGGATCATGTTTCCAGCTCCTTAAGCTAAGACTGGCTGAGGGAAAGATGTTACAGATTGGTATCCAGGATTCTGGACTCAGACCCAAACTCCCACCCTGGTTACGTGGATGAATCAGCACACCTGTGGATCCCCAGACCCATCATCCATTGTCAACACACACGGAAATGAGTTCTAGAAAGACAAGCAAATTGTAGTGTAATTGCTAGAGATGGAATTACATAATGTATGCACAAAAACGGCAAGAGTGGGGGAATGCTTTTGTGTTTGTAATGTTTCTGAAGGAGAAGAAAGGAGGAGATGGGGAAAAGAGAGTTCGGTCAGATGGTTCTCGTCCTGGACCACTAGGTCCTAACACCAGGTCAACATGGTATGGTCTGAACCTTAGTCGAAGCGGGGAAGGGGAGAAAGGGAAGAGAGGAAAGAGGCAGGTTTGTATCAGGTAGGTTTGTATATGTTGCAGATCCAGTGAATGCTTATTTTTTGTTTTCTCTTTAAGTTCTGCATTAAAGTGTGAATTTTATTATTTTCATTATTTTATTTGACTCAGTAAGGAATAAGTCCAACATTAAATTGATGATCCCTTATCTTACATAATTTGTCCAAGTCATACAGCTTGGCAGAACTTGAATGCAAACTCAAGATTTTAATTTATAGGTCATTGTTGTTACCATATATATGTCATTTTGCTTAACAGTAATTTATAGAGATAATTATTACTTATCATCTTCTATAATTATTTTGGTTTGTATTCAGAATTTCTAAAATAGTGTTTGCAAATATAAACCTGACTTAATGATTGGTTTTGATTGGATGATTAATCCCAGTGCAAGGTAACTATAATATACTTTTGAATGAAGAGGTCATGTTAGATAACTGCTTGGTCTTCAGGTATTTTGACAAAATTTGTTTAGACTTGTATATGTGCATGTATGGGTATTTGCATGTTTGCATCTGTTTCTTTTTAAAGAAGGCAAAGTGTCGCTCCCCCTCTTCATGGAGGAACGACACTAAGCCCTGCCTAGGCTTCATATCCGAGTCACGGCACCATTATGTCGCTCCCCCTCTTCGTGGAGGACCCTGCGCTGTTCTTTTGTCTGCTCGGCCCTCCCCGGGTTTGCTGCTGGTTCTTCCCGGGTTGGCTACCGACCCTTCCACCTCCGTGGAAGGGCGGTTCCCCCTGCCACTTTCCCCACTTCCGCGGGGGAGCAGCACACCGCCGGCCGGCTCTCTCGGGGGCTGCACAGGTGTTCCTTCAGATAGATGTTCCTTGTGCATGTTGTCTCTCTCCTCCTTTATAGTCCTCTTCCACCAATCCCAACTCTGCTACCCACATGCCGAGTACGCTGCTCTCCTCCAATCAGGAGCAGGATCAGCTCCTGCAGGTCATCACTCAAGTTGGCGAGAGGCAGCTGCGTAGAAGTTGGTACTCCCTTCTCAGCGCCATATTGTGGGAGAGCAGATGCATAGAATAAGTCTTAATTCGAGTAACAGTCTAGTCCGAGTTGCTCCCCACAGCAAAGGGTAGATAAACTCAGCTATGGTAAATGATGCTAATTGACAGAACCTACTGTTTACTCTTTGGAAACTAGTTTTGAAAGACATAAGAGGTAACTGAATTTGCATATAATTTTGATCTTCCCCTCTTTGCTGTGTAGCTCTATAATGCACACCTTAGCACCACGGGATACTAAGAAGAGTTGCTGTAAGGTGTATCCTGGGATCCTGAATAATGAATAATATGCAGAGAAGTAGCAGCTGTTTTCCAGCTACTTTCTCTTGTAATGAGAGATTTACCCACCCTGTCTTGGACACACGTTGGTGCTAGTGGCCTAAAACTGGGTTTGACTGAGGACTATGGCTGTGACAGTTTAGACCATGGGGGCATCCTCAGGCACTTTTGTGGTCCACACTGGCCCTTCTATGGCCAGAGCAGCTGGCCTGGCACGTACTGGTGAGGCCGTGGTGACAGAGGAAGGTTTATTGAGTTTATCCTGCTTCCTTCTGTCACTAGAATCTTGTTTTCCCAGATGTCTGCATGTTTTCTTAAAGAACTTACCAAATTGGCATTTCTTCCCTGTGTATTGCTGGCTTTCTGTATCACTCTTTCTTCTATTTTATTTATATATGTTCAGTTGTGACTCTTGAATGATGTAGTTGGTCATAATTTGCCTTAACAACCTGGCTAGATTGGAACAGATTGCTATGTAGTGTTGATTTATTGTTGCCCTTTTGCAAAAACTCAAATTTAAATACTTTGCAAATATATGAGGTGCAAGGGATGGCAGCCACCTGCTTCAGAGAGAACCAGATGCTTTGATTATCCACATCAGAGTGTACAAGCACCATTCTTGCCATGGGAGGATAGGTATCTCAGTAATGGCCCTGTCACTTTCTACTTGATCGTTTCTTTCCTTATCAGTAAAATGGGAGTATTACAATGAAAGATGATTTTAATGTCGTCTTCAGTTACTCACCTATATATTGATTTAAAAATTAATTAAGTAATGAGACAGAAGAGAGAGGGAGAGACAGAGAGAGCACTCCTCTCTGTTAGTTCACTCCTCAAATGTGTGCTGTAGCTGGAAAGCTAGGAGCTGGGCACTCAATCCTTATGGGTGTCGGGGAGCCAACTACTTGAGCCATCACCTGTGCCTCTCTGTGTGAACAACAGTAAGAAGTTGAAATCTGGAGAATTAGGACTCTCAGCCAGGTACTCCCAGGCACTCCGATATTCGATGTGGGCATCCCAAGCAACATCTTAACTGCCACATCAAATGCCATCCATGTGTATCCTTTTTTTCCCCCTTTTGAATATTCTCATGAAGAGGAAGAACATGCTCTTGCCATCTGAATTGGTTTGCCTCATTTGTCAGAACATAATTCTGATGAGTTTCAGATCCATTCCTTTTTCTGTTGCACGTATCTTTGAGCATATAGTATGTGTCAACGTTGTGCGGGGTCCTGTGGATGATAGCAGCTAAGGCAGACATTGCTACTGTGTTTGCGAAGCATATCTAAGTTTTATGAGTGAAGGAGTGGTAATCTTAGCATAGTTCCACAGCCAGTGATTCCGGAGTGAAGCCTGGAGCTGTCTTGTAACTGTTCATACCCCTGTGGCTTTGCAAGTCTCCAAGCTCAATCTGTCTCAGTTTCCTGGTTCACCTTACCTAGGATAATTCCAGTCCATCAGCAGTCTTTCCATGTCCTTGAAGCTATAAATAGAAGAAAAAAAAATACCAGGACAAAATGCTGCCAGAGAAGAATTAAACAAAAATTGCCACAAAAGTAGTAAAATTCCACCAAGTGAACTTTCTCAAAAGTTGTGTAATCCAGAGTGTAAACAGTTGAGTGGAGGAGGGAACACATGGATTTTCTGGATGGCTAACTCAGGGAGGTTGGTGGGCTGCCTCTTCCATTATAGTCTGTATAAGTGAGCATTTACCACCTGGACCATGGGTGTTGGACTGCAGATTCATGTTTGCTGTGATTTACAGCTGCCCTTAGGCTGCCTCTGTTGCCTGGACTTTGATCAGCCTTTTGTCTACTGCTGTTGCTGTGGAACCCATTGTCCTGCCTAGGGGGCAGTCCCCAGGGAAGGAAGCCAGAGGCCAGCAGAGAGGCCATCCCAGTAGCAGAACAAATTCACTGTTTGGTGTTTTGGTTATTCATTATAATAGGGACAGCATTCTTGAGTGTTTTTCCATTTCTTTTAATTTTGTTTGAAAAGGGAGAGGGAGGGAGGGAGAGAAAGAAGGAGAGAGAGAGAAAGAGAGAAAGAGTGAGAATATCTGTCTTCCCTTGGCTTACTCTCCAAAAGTGCACAGTAGCCACAGGTGAGTCAGTCCAAAGCTGGGAGCCCAGAACTCAACCCACGTCTCCCACATGAATGGCGGAGACCCAAGTACTAGTATTGAAATCGGACAAGACCCCCTAAAATTTACACTGAAATGTGGCCCCTTAAAGTTCCCTAGAAATGCTATCCAGGGTGCCACATGTGCTACCGGAATTTGGGGTGCCTTACGATTTCACCACGGGCTTATTACTAAATCCCCAATATTATTAAGCCCAAGAGGGTTCTTGCCTAATATTTAGAGAAGAATTCTAAATACCGGCACAGATAAAAGCTTAAAACGTACCATGCTGCCTCATTTATTTAGTGGGAAAGATGCATAGGAGAGCGAGAGCTTTATTTAGGAGAGGTAAATAAGGGTTCATACCGAGCACTAGGAACCAGCCACGTGGAAGAGCATCTAGTCCTGGAAGCCTAGAGCACAAGACCCGAAGGCCATGTGCCCTGGAGGCCCGGGGCTACAGCAAGCCCCCTCCTGACAAGAGGCCAGGGAAGGGAAGAAGAGCAGGCCGGGCCACACCGTGTTTGGCTTTTAACCCACTTCCAAAGGGGAGTGGTTAATTAACCTGATTGGCTGGTGGGCACCCAGGTGTGGCCAGTTAGGGGAATGAGGCCACACCGGGGCATGGCAAAGGCGTGGTCTTCCACTTCACAAATCTGATCAATTTTAACCTGTACGCCTGCTTACTTCAGTATTATCACCTACTACTGCCTCCCATAGTGTGGACTAGCTGGAGTAGGACGCAGAGCCAAGACTTGAACCAGGCACTCTGATATGGGATGCAATATCCTAAGCAATGGGAGTCTTAATTGTTGGGCGAAACGCCTGCTCCAATATTGACTTTTAAATCTCAGCATTGTTGTTTTACCAGGAAATGGAGGTTTTTAACTTCTGTATTTTTTGTTTAAAGATTTATTTATTTATTTGAAAGAGAGAGAGAAAATCTTTAATCTACTGGTTTACTCCCCAAACCAGGGGCCAGAAGCTTCTTTGAGGTCTCCCACACGGGTGCAGGGACTCAAGCACTTAGGCCATCTTCCACTGCTTTCTCAGGCCATTAGCAGGGAGTTGGGTCAGAAGAGGAGCAGCTGGGACATGAAACTGGTGCCCACATGGGATGCTGGCACCGCAGGCGGCAGCTTTACCTGCTACACCACAGCTCTGGTCCCCTAACTTCTGTCTTGAAGGAGGCCCACATGACCTTCAGCGTGTGACTTAAGAAAAGAAGTAATCTTGGAGATGTGTACTTTTTTTTTCCTAAGAAAAATTTGTTGTCAAATTAGTCACAAGCCTCACAAATAGAAGACTGTTTTAATAAGGTCACTAATATTTTAAAATATTAAGAAAAAACACATTCAATGCTGATCTCCACTCAGTGCATAAAGTATAATGTTTAAGAGCACAAACATTGGAGCCTGATCCCCTTCATATGAGTACAGTTTCCATCATTTTCTTCCCACATTTTTTTTTCAATTTTTACATCTGCAAAATGGGATAGAAGTGCCTTGTCCAGAGATTTGTTTTGAGGAATATTGAGTTAAATATCTTAAAAGAGTGCTTGGCACACTAATAAAATTCATTGACTTCAGCCATTATTGTTATCATCATTATAACTGGACTAAATTAACCAATGTTTGCAGAGTATGCAGTCCCATGCTGTTATCTTTTAAATTTTCTAAATGCATTGTCTTTTACTTTAAAATAAAACCAGCTGAGAGGAGATAATAGGCTGCCTAAAATAAATCAGCTCAATATGCTGATTAACAAAGACCACAGGCAGCACCACAAAGAATATAATTCAATGTTTATGAAAACAAGAGGCAAATTTACACTGATTCCTAAGAATTAGAATCTTACAGTGAATGACAATAAAACAGTAAAAATGATGGGTAGAGGAGCTTAAGTGACTGTGAGAGAAGTATTGAGTTTTAGGTATAAAATACCCCCAACGTCTTTGGAAAATGCATTTAAAATTTCTTCAGTTGGGAGATGTGGGAGGTTTTTGATACGTATGAAACTACTTACCCATGGAGAGATTTAATCTCAGATAAAATAGGAAAACTCTAAATTGGGGATGAGATTAATGTGGAAATTGATAAAGTTTAGGAGTGAAATCTCTGTTACTTCAAGAAATTCCAGTGAAACAAATGTGTGTAGGAGCAGCAGATGCAGAAATTAGAAAATTAGAATTAAGCAAAAATACAAAAGAGATTTCTTTAACTCTTAAAAAATACTGTTTTACTAAAGGTTACAGAATGAGAAAGGGGTATCTGTATTGGTTCAGTCTGCATTAGATGCCTATGCCCAGCATGTGTGTTTAGAGTACCCATTAACCTACAAATTCTGGGTAACAATTTTGATTTTCTTTTTTAGGGTTACCAAGATATTTACTCTTTCAGAGATTCACAAAGTAATGAGAATGTTTCAAGCCCCAAGACTTTTTCAAGCCACTGTCCGCTGGGGAAAGCCATTTTTAGCCTGGCACATGATGGAAAGGTCTCTGGCTAAACATTTGACAATGATTAGTTGATTTGTAGAGTTGCACTTTGGCCAGTCAGTGTAGAGGAAAGTCTGTCTGAGCGACCACAGGATTTTATGTTCGACTCAATCTTCCAACTTCTCAGACTCTGTTAGCTTTTTATGGTATCTTTCCTGGTTTTCATTGGAACAAAGTTCCCTTTTCCTTATGAGAATATCTGCTCTTTAGATACTTAAAATTTGTTGACTTTTTTACCAGAGAATCTTTCTGTACTGCTGGCTGATATAATGCTCTTGTAATATTTAATTTACCATAACAATGCAACTGGTGTCCCAACTACTAACAAGGGGGCCTTTGTGATTGTGGTGACAGCAGGTGTTTTCATAAGCCCCTCTCCACTGAAGAAGTAAGCTTCCAAGGATGTCATTTTGGGACACTGTCTAACCAGCTTCACAGTCTTAATCAAAGAAGCATTTATAAAACCACCGAACTTCTGTGACAATCTAAACTTAAATATAGAGTTGTTTCAAAAGAGAAGATGCACCCCTGTTTGTGCTGGGCTCCAGAATCATCACCAGGTTATTCAGAGTAGACTGGACCGTATTGTTTTTCACAACAATGCCTAAAGGATACTGCGCCAGAAAATGACTACCTGAGAACGAATGGCCTGTGCAAGGACAGAGGCTACCATATAACAGACAGCACAGTTACATATAATAACATACATGAGAAACTACAAATTCTAACCAGTCTGGTTTAGGCTGTCTGTCTCCACAAGGGAATTGGAGAAATCCACAACCAGGAAAGGTGAGAGCAGATAGCGCCAGCAGAGCCCAGGTGCTGTGTGGCATGGCATGCTCCTTAGGCCAGGTCTCTCCGAATCTCCAAGGCAGATTGTGTCCTTTCTTGACTGAATCTTAACCACAGGTGAAGCCTAGGGAATGCTTTGAGGGTTATTGTTTATCCCTTTAGTTTTGGTGTAGAAAATCAATAGAGCGGTCTTTTGGCTTTCTCAGTTACCAGCAGAATATCCATTTGAAATCATTTCTAGTCTCTTAGCAGTTTGCCCATGGTTTGCAGTCCATACACTTTTGGATATGAGTACTTTGTCCACCCCCATCCCTCGTTCACTATTATTCCATAAACTTCCCCGGCTGCCAACACAGTTTAGAAAAGCATGTAATTTTGTTAATGGTGCTCTTATTGCTCTCAAATGTAGTCAAGTAAAGGGTAGGCTAGAGAGGAGAGTGGGGTATTAGATCCACATCTTCCTTTTCAGACACTCATACCTGGAAAACAGCAAGAATTTTCCTTTTAGGTAGAGATCTTATTGTTGTTGTTGCCCATGTATTGTTGTTGGAATAGCAGCTATCTCAAGTCATGTCTTTATGTAAGCAATGACAGAAAGAATATATCTTTTCTGTACGTTGTGACAAAAGACTTGAACTTATGACAGCATGTCAAAGATAATATCCTTCAGCGCTTGTTAAAACAGGTGAAGCCCGTCTGAATTATTAGCACTTTCTTGTTAGCAACACCTTGTAGGGGCAGGAATCATTGATTTGTGCATTCATGTGATTGATTAGGATGGCTATTAGAGTTAGAGAGGCCGGTGAGCTCGAGGCCTCTTCCTTTAACAAAATGTGCATGGCAGAGCTGGTCGCATATCCTTCACCTCAATTTCATTAAGGTCAACAAATATTAAATGCATGTCCATTCTGTGCCAGGCAGAGGGCTGAAAGATGAAAACATTAACTGAGTTCCTGCACTTAAGGCCTCACAGCAATTTAGAGCATCTAGAACTTTAAAGAGTGTTTATTCAGGGTGGGAGGTACAATGAGAGGTGCCATCAATATATGGAGAAAAGATAGTCACCCACCCCTTGTGTGAGTAGTTAGGCTTTGTTGGTTTGGAAGCCCACTGGCCAACAAAATTCCTATGAATGGATGCATAATGCACGTGGTAAAATGAGGAAGTAAGGTTGAGGGTGGTAAATATTTAATATTCTGTTCTACAATATAAACTCGCAAAACAAAACAAAACAAAAAAAAAAACTTTGAGGCTTTAGCATTTGCTAATGTCCATGGTGTCAATACCTGGCAGATATCAGAATACGCAAGTGACACCACTGAACAGAATTGAAAAGAAGTGCATAGTGACACATTATGATGTTTCTACCACACAGATACAAGAAAGGGTAAAGAACCTCATGGAAAAATAATTAGGAAGTGATGAGTTTTGATGGCCTGTTTTTACAGTAGTTTACTTAATTATAAGTTAAAATAATTTGATTTTTGAATAATGGCTGTGATCAACAACTGGCTCACAAAATTCCTGAAACTTTTAGCAGTTGGGATGGGCTGGTTTCAGCACACTTCTTGATTCTGGACACAGATAGGGATTCAGTGATTCAACCGTTTTAAGAATGGGTTTTTCTATATCACTATCCCAAGTGAATAGAGGTCAGTATTAGAAAGGGTGGTCCAGCTGAATCCTGTTGGCAGGGATTTGACTGTCAACCAGGTGAGATCCATTTCTATAAAACCTTGTTGTTAGAAAGCTCTTGAGCATGGAATCAAATCTCAAGAAAAGTCCTAGGGGCCAGCACTGTGGCATAGTGGGTAAAGCTGCTGTCTGCAGTTCCAGCATCCTTCAAGTCCTGGCTGCTCCACTTCTGATCCAGCTCTCTGTGTTTGGACCCCTGTACCTGTGTGGGAGACCCAGAAGAAGCTCCTGGCTTTGGATGGACCCAGCTCCAATGGATGAAAGACACCTTTCTCTCTCTGCATCTGCTTCTCTGTAAATCTGCCTTTCAAATAAATAAATAAATAAATCTTAAAAAAAAATTAAAAGTCCTGAGAAGATTGATTTTCTTCTTAATTCAAGGTTCCCAATGCACAGGTGACTATCTTTCACCTCATGTGTACATTTGACTATTCAAGCTCTCCTTAAGGGCCATGAATTTAGAGCCCCCCTATGCCTGCATAAAGGTAAGCTTTTAAATGCCTTTGAATTATGGATATTTTTCACACTAAGCACCATCTTAGAAATATGACACAGTAGGAACTGGATTTTTAGCAAATATAGCTTGAAAATTATTATATAATCTGTGCACTAATACATATCTTGTGGCCCATAAGAGTACTTGCTATTTAAGTAGTTCAGAAATATTGGAATAACTGTCTATAATTGTGAATGGATTTGCATCCAATTCTGCTACATTGTCACTTTAATAGGCCTTTTTGGGATGTGTATATATGACATTTTTAACATCTACAAAACCTATATTTCATTTTAAAAGAAATGTATTTATTTGAAAACACAAAGATAGAGAGAGAGAGAGAGATTGCCTTTCCTCTAGTTCACCCCCAATTGCCCAACTGCTTGACTGGAGCTGGGGGCTCCATTCAAGTCTCTCATGTGGGTGGCAGGAACCCAATTACTTGAGCCATCACCACTGTCTCCCAGGTCTGTGTTAGCAGGAAGCCGGAGTTAGGGGCTGGAGGTGGGTGTTGAATCCAGATACCCTGAGTTGGGTATTTTTAACCAGCTTATTAGCTACTCTGCTAAATACCTGCCCCCTTTAAGAAAAATATAATTGATTACTCTTTTTTTTTTATTTGAGAGGTAGACACAGTGCATTTTTTAATATAAAGCATGTTTCTTGTCTGAATGCATTATTCATAATTTAGCTTTTGGTTTAATGATCTTTTATTATCATTCACTGAATTATTAGCTAATAGTATTAAAGTTACTCCTGATTCTTATCCTTTATTTCAGAAATTTTTTCTTTGTTTAATCTCTTCTAATCTTACAGACGAAAGTGGAATGCTGTTTTAACTCATGCTCTTATAGTACTTTTATTTGTGTAAAACAATAATATTCCATGTCCCCCAAAAATATTCTGTGGGATTAATGTAGGGCTACGTGGAAATGCCTGTGTTCCACATGCCATTGTTGGGCTGTGTCCACAAAGAAGTTGGTATCTCAAAGTAGGATCTTCCTTCCTCATACTTTAGAATGTACTGTAATATTTTTCTTGAAATTGGTAGCTTGTGGATGTGCTGTGTATGGGTTTTCATTTGGTATGAGCAGTTTTTTTGTATGTGTATATTGAGGACTACAGAAGATCCCCAACCTGATGGTTCGAGTTTATGATGGGGCAAAAGTGATGGACATTTAGTAGAAACTTTGAATTTTGGATTTTGATGTTTTCCTGGGCTAGCAATCTGTGACACCAGTACAGTGCTCTCTCCCCATACTGGGTAGTGGCTCTCAGTCAGCCATGCAATCATGGGTGTAAATGGCTACTACTCTTCATTGTGCTCTGTGCATAGGCTGTGATGGTCTGTACAAGAAATGCATTGAATGCATTCCCATTTTATGATAGTTTCAATTTGCAGTGATTTTATTGAGGCATAATTACAGTGTAAGTCAAGAAGCATCTGTATATGACAAAGTGCTAACAGTCCCCTAGGGATTTATTTTGACAAAATGGACTTCTGTCTATCATTTCTCACTGTATATAAAAATCTTTTATCTCCTAGGTGGAAACAAATCTACTTTCCTTATATGTATGAGTATGGCCCATTTCCAGAGTTTATAAGCATTCTAAACTTTATAATTTCAAACTATATTCCACAACAAAATACAAATCAAAATATGTATTTTAAACTCTATGCAGCTGGTGGTCTCTCTCCTTGAGGAAAACCAGTGAGAAGAGGCAAATATCTCAGATTAATAAGGCTGTAGTACTAATTTGACTGAAAATATTCTTTTCTCTTACGTGATTACAGGAAAGAGACATATGTTAATATAAACTCTCAGATTTATTTTAAAAATCAATTTTTATTGTATTCCCTGGCATCAGTACACTTTAAACTCAATCTGTCACCTTTATACCTATAATACTATAACCATTAATTGATATTCAGAATATTGGCTAAGTTAGCTGAACATAATCACAGATGTAATTAAGCTAGCTAGATTGTAATACACAAAGCTGAGAAGCTTACCAAAGTGGCCACCGTGATCGAAATGAGACAGCTCCCATTCTCATAATGATGTGATTTCATTAACCAGAATGGCCTATTTTAGAGCATCTGACTTTTTAAATTTAGACTCAGAGAACTTTGATCTGCTGGTTTACTTCTCAAATGCCAGCAGCAGTTAGGGCTGCCTGGTCAAAGACAGGAGGCAGGAATTCAGCTCAGGCCTCCCAGGCGAGTGGCAGGGACCCAACTACTTGGAGCATCACCTGCTGCCCCCCAGAATGAGCATTAGTGGGTAGCTGGAATTAGGAGCAGAGGAGCTGGAACTTGAATCCACACACTGTGATATGGGATGTGGGCTTCCCACCCTAGAGCATGGTTTTGGCAGGCAACTTCTCATTTGTGTTATTTTATAACTTGATGCTCTCTTTATTCAGCAGGGTCTGATAAAGATCAGTAGTTATTTCTCACCAAATAGTCATTTCTTCACTGAAGCCTGATGACAACAGTTCATGGCCATCAGGGTTATTTTCTTTAATTTTTACTTAATGAATACATTTTTACATAGATACAATTTTAGGAATATAGTGGTTCTTTCCCTCATTACCTGCCCCCCCCCCCCCAACTGCCGTCCCACTTCCATTCCCTCTCCCATCTCCTTCTTCATTATGGTTCATTTTTAGTATGACTTTATCTACAGAGGACCAACTCTGTGCTAATCATAGACTTCAGCAATTTGCACCCATGCCCACACATATCATATAGAGTACAGTTTGGGGAGAGAATTTACAGTCGATTCTCATATTATAATTCAATAGGGTCAGAGGTCCTACATGGGGAGCAAGTGCACAGTGGCTACTGTTGTTCCTTTAACAATTAACACTTTTTTTTATGATGTCATGGATCACCCGAGGCTCTTGCCATGGGCTGCCAAGGCTATGGAAGCCTTTTGTGACCATAGACTCCAACAGTACTTGGACATGGCCATAAGCAAAGTGAATGTTCTCTTCTCCCTTCAGAGAAGAGTGTCTCCTTCTTTGAGGGCATCAGGGTTTTACCTACTTTTGCATTAGCAACTGATGCCATTGTTGCATTTCACTGGAGTATTTACATGGCTTGCCTAGGCTCTCATTTCAAGGGCAAGCATTATGTCCTTTTTTTTTTTTTTTAGTAAACATTAGTAATAGAACTTTCAAAAGTATTATTTTTAATAGCTGATTTTTCTGTGCTTATTTAGCCTAGCACTGTGCTATAATCGACATTAGCTAAATAATTTTTTTTCTGCAGCTTTATTTCTTTATTTGGTGAGGCTAGTTAGAGAACTTCTATCTGTTGGTTCACTCCTCAAATGGCCTGTAGCTCCATTTGGGTGCCAGAGGCCCAAGCACTTGTGCCACCATCCAGTACTTTCCCAGGTACTTAAGCAGGGAGCTGGATCACAAGTTGAGCTGCCAGGACTTGAACCTGCACTCATATGGATAGATGCCTGTGTTCCAGGTGGTTGCTTAACCCACTGCGCCACAATACCGGCCCTATTAGCTCAGTATTTTAAAAGTATATCTCTCCACTCAGTATGTGAATAAGAATTTCAATTCAGGAAGTAGTAACCAGCTTAAAGAAGAAAAAAAAGATCTTACTCCTCATGTAGGATCTTTGTCCTTAGTGTGCTGTACATTGAGATTTAATGCTATAACTAGTACTCAAACAGTATTTTTCACTTTATGTTTCTGTGTGGGAGCAAACTGTTGAAATCTTTACTTAATATATATTAAACTGATCTTCTGTAAAAACAAAAAAAGAAAAGAAATTATCAATTCCCAACTTGACTCTCACTGGGATTAAACATGACAATAGGTCTGATCTGATTTCATCATCATTTAAAAAATCATCTATTATTTTTCACTTTATGTTTCTATGTGGGAGCAAACTGTTGAAATGTTACTTAATGTATACTAAACTGATCTTCTGTATATTAAGATAATCGAAAATGAATCTTGATGTGAATGGAAGGGGAGAGAGAGTGGGAGAGGGGAGGGTTGCGGGTGGGAGGGATGTTATGGGGGGGAAGCCATTGTAATCCATAAGTCGTACTTTGGAAATTTATATTCATTAAATAAAAGTTTCAAAAAAAAAAGATTTAGAACAAACATTCTGTATCTGAATTAACAGCAAAAACAGTTTGTCTAATTCTAAAACAAATTACCAAGTTTTAATAAATAGAATTGATATTTGTTTAAATTCTTAAAAAAAAAGAAGAAAAAAAAACCCTACAAAGTGAAGAGAATATAACAAAAACAAAATAGTCCTGCATCTCATAGAGAAAGGGGGAAGTATTGTTTCATAAAATTTTGCTTCTAGTTGAATAGATTTCTGCATTTGTTAGGTAACAAGATGGACATTAGCCTATGTGTGTAAGAGGGGCTGAAGGAAATGGGAATTTGTGTCTAGTTGAATAAGGAAACAAATATAGCAGCAAGCCTTGGAAGCAGACCAGCAATTACAGTTCTAAAGTCTTGTCCTTGTTCCAAAGCCTTCTTGGGTGGGGTCCAGCTCTCTCTTGGGGGCAGCTTAGGGGAACCTTCGCCACCCTGCACCATCGGGGCTGTTAGGTCCAGGAACACCTTGCTGATATCCTGGGAGGAGTTCCAAGCTCAGAAAACCCTCTACCCAGCAGTATCTTAGAAGAGGGAAGGAGGGGAGGAGAGGAGGGCCCATACTCCTATCCATAAAAGTGACAGTCTGAGTACAGACTGGGTGCTCAGTTCTTCCCTGGGATGCCTGCCTTCTCTCTGTCAGGTCCTTCACTCACCGCTCCTCCTCCTCCTCTCACATCTCAATTCTTTCTTGATTGAACAGGAACCCTCTGATCAGCGGTCCCCAGTAGCAGATCTTCATGTGTTTGTGTACTGAGTCATAAAGGGAAATGAATCTCTAACTGTGTACGTGGCCAAAAAAGTGGGAAAGCCCCTATACTCTTTGATACAATTGTCGAAATAATCCTATGAAGTTACTTGTCCAAGGTCAGACAGCTGATTAACTCCAAGGTCATTCTCTTAACCATTACATTGTGACACTTCCCGTAGACTGTACAGTGTTTTGCTTCATTTGCTGATTAAATTTTAGGGTTGCGGAAAGAAAAACTTTAAGGGGGTGTAGTACAACCTTCTGTATTAAACCTAATAGCCCATTATTATGTGATAAATCAAAGAGCAGGTCACTGTAATAATACTGCCTTTCATTTGTGGAGCTCTTCAAGACTAGGAAAGCATATCCGCATAAAATACTTGATGTGATCCTCACAACCCTGAAAATAAATGACATTATCCCCAAATTGAGGATATGGAAACAGGAGATTCCTGTTCCCAGTATTGTGAGGGTGAAATGAGGTAATTTATGTGAATTTACTCTTGCAGCCTGGAAAAGCTAGACAAATGCAAGGTATTCTCATTACAATGACTGCCTCCTTGGCCCTTCACATCCTAATGGGCTAAGTGGTTAGACAAGAGAAAGGATAAAGTGGATTATGTGTCTTTTAAAGTATTTTTTTTCAGATTTAAAAATTACAATCCAGTGTGTGTTGAGTAGTTTTAATAGTCTTGTTTCTTCTTTATGACAGGATGTTGTCATGAATAAAGAAGCTATTTTTTTTTATATTTACTTTTCCTAATTTGGTGTTGCTCTTGACAAAATTAACAGAAGACAGATGTACTTTGGTCATCCTGTTTGTCATTAACTTGCACCTTGATTTTAAAAGAAAATAACATTAATTAAATAAAAACTTGCTTAAAATTGCTTTAACATACCCATGGTAGCACTCATTGGAATATCTAAAAGGTTCTGAAAAATAAAAAGGCACGATTTAAAGAAAAACAGCAAAGGAAAAAAAGCAAAGCCTGTGAACTATAAAACCAGTGAGTGGGTCTCTCAGTAAATCAGAATACCTGTCTGTTGCCAGCCTCCTTTTTCTACCATTCACTCTGTTGTTGGGGATCAGGAAGCCTCTACATAGCTAAACTTTTTGTCAAGATAGGTGTCTTTTTTTTCCCTTTATTTTTTCTGTGGTCTAATAAATAATAATGGTAAGATATGCATAAAATAATGATAACAAATACATGTTTTGCATTTGTGTGGCAGGTTTATCATAACCTGGAAGATTAGAGGAATGAACATTATCATACGTAGACATGTTTCTCATCCCTTAGAAATAGACCGTTATCTAGACAGAGGAGCATTGATCCTCTGTCCTCCCCTTAGCCTTGCCTGGTAAGAGCAGGGAGGATATTTGGATGCAAATTAGGTGGAGGAGAGGCTCTCTGCCAACTGTTGTTTATTGAACTGAGTAAATACTCCCCCATGGATTGACGGGAGCTGGTTAGTTTAAGTGGGCAGGAAAAGCCCACATACTTCCAAATGCTGCGCTTCCTCAAATAAAGAGCCCAAATGGAGATTTCCTTGGCCCCTTCCGGGAGGGGCTGGTAGAAAGGCCCCCTAGCTTCCAGGAGCCCCGCTTGGGAAGGCTACCAGTTTGAAACTAGAAACTGCTCATAGTTTGGAAGTAAGGATGCTTAGAAAGGAACTTACGCTGTGATTTGTCTTTCTAACGTCTTGACAGAGGGTGTTAAGGAATAAGAGACTACAGTTTCAGAGGATTTATTTAACAGTTCCTAGGAGTGTTAATTGTTTTAGTTTTTCACATTTCAAATCTAAACCCTATGCTAATACCAAAGCATCCATACCTATTCATGAGAAAAATGCTTTAAAGGACTTATGTTAGTCAACATGTTTTGTAAAACACTTATTGTTAGAAGGAAGTACTTCAAAGAATGAAAACCACATTCTTCTAAAATATTCTGAAATTCAGATTTTAAAGTGACTCAGAATCACTTTACTTTCAGTTAATGAGGTTTTGTTGTTTGTGTGTTAATAGAAAGGATGAGCAACACAGCCTTTTTGATAAGTGATGAAAATCCCTTCAACTTTGTATTCTCACAAAGAGAACATCAACATATGGATATATTAATATTGGGAGAGAAAGTATAAGAATGTTGGAATGAGAAATAAAGGAGGAGAAATAGGATAAATTCAATCAAAACACAAGAAAGCCAAAGAGTGTGACTCATATATGTATATATATATATTATTGGACAGGCAGAGTCAGACAGTGAGAGAGAGACAGAGAGAAAGGTCTTCCTTCCATTGGTTCACACCCCAAATGGCTGCTATGGCCAGCGCGCTGCGCCGATCCGAAGCCAGGAGCCAGGTGCTTCCTCCTGGTCTCCCATGCGGGTTGCAGGGATCCAAGCACTTGGGCCATCCTCCACTGCCTTCCTGGGCCACAGCAGAGAGCTGGACTGGAAGAGGAGCAACCGGGACAGAATCTGGCGCCCCAACCGGGACTAGAACCCTGGGTGCCGGTGCCGCAGGTGGAGGATTAGCCTAGTGAGCTGTGGTGCCGGCCGAGTATGACTCATATTTTGATATGTATGTGAGATGAAATGTCAAAATTTTATATTTAGTTGTTTATACAAGGTAAAAATCTCAAGTATTTGGGACAGTTTTCAGTCCAGATTGTGTTAAAGTCATCATTTTTTCAGTGTATACAGCCAGGAATAATTAAATGTAAAAATATTATTGATTTTACTTTGGTATTTTGGATTATAAACACACTGGAATCATATTGTTGTTAACATTAAAATTAATAAAATGCTGAATGGTATTTTGTATCTCTGAAGTTAAATTTTACTTACCTGCTGGTAGTATAGGATATAACCCTCTCTAATTTCGGTAGTTGATATAAGATATCTCAGATATCAATACCACTGTGTATGTGGGAGGGATTTAGCATAGAGATTTTTGGTTATCCTTTGTGGATGTTACCCATTTAATCTCTAACTTTTTTGTGTTATGGAAGGAGCAGAAAAGTGATACATTTTCTTACTTTTTTTTTTTTTTTTAAGATTTACTTATTTATTTGCAGGGCAAAGTGATAGAGTTCACTCCCCAAAAGGTTGCAATGGCTTGGGCTGGCAAAAGCCAAAGCCAGCCGCTTGGAACTTCACTGGAGTCTCCCACATGGGTGGTGGGGACCCAAAGGCATCCTCTGCTGTTTTCTAGGCACTGGAATAGGGAGCTGGATTAGAAGTGGAACAGCTGGGGTCAGAACCAGCACACCAACATGTGATGCCAGTGTTGCAGCTTAGTCTGCTGAGTCAGGAAGCAAGCCCCCTTTTTAACTTAGTTCTTATAGGTATCATGGTTTATATCCCTATAACAAAACACAGATAAGAGAAAGTATAATATTTAATCCCTCAACGGAAATAAATTCATTCATCTAGAATGAAGATCTAAAGATTCAGGGAGAACTCCATTTTTCTGCTTAGATTTGATAAAGAGCAGATGGCTATGTAGAAAGGTGATTGAACTGAAAAGGTCTGATCCAGTGTCATCTACTGAGGGTGGGAAACTCAGGAAGATCTGTGCAGATTTTTCTTGCCTTCTCTGTGTACCATTTCTCCTTCCCTCATGTATGGCGGGATCCCAACCCAACTGGAAAAAGGATCTTATAATCTACACCAGACAGGGTAGATTAGATATGGCACAGAAATGTGGGAGGAGGTTGGAGTCACCATGGATTGCTGGTGGTCCTATTTGCTATTACCTGTATTGTAAAAAAGGAATTCTGATTGCTGTGACTCTTAGGGGGAGATTGAGGGATGAGAGACCTTTGTGGTCCTGAGGCCACTTCTGAGACCTTCAGTATTCTTTAGTTCAAAGTACTCAGCATGCCAGAAATGCCTGGGGAATTGTTTTCTAAATCCTGACATTACCTATCAAGAGCTACTTAGTCAGCCTTTGGTTTACTGTGATGCTAAAGACTGCAAACAAATTTTTAGATTTTTTTAAAGATTTATTTATTTATTTGAAAGGCAGAGTTAGAGAGAGGCAGAGAGAAAGAGAATCTTTCATCTGCTGGTTCGCTCCCCAGATGGCCACAAGGGCTGGAGTGCGCTGATCCGAAGCCAGGAGCCAGGAAATTCTTCTGTGTCTCCCACGCTGGTGCAGATGCCCAAGGACTTGGGCCATCTTCTACTGCTTTCCCAGGCCATAGCAGAGAGCTGGATTGGAAGTGGAGCAGCAGGGACTCAAACCATCTCCCAAATGGAGATGCTGGCACTGCAGGCTGCGGCCTTACCCGCTAGGCCACACCGCCAGCCCCAATTTCGAGATTTTGTGAGGGGAACAAAGTCATCTTTATTTATAAAGAATTGCATTATAAAATCAAGAATATAGTAATTCTAGAAGCCACACTGAAAATTGTCATATTACAATCATTGATAATTCATTATAACTTGTAGAATTCTTATGAATGTTATATATCTCAAGAGAGTTGTAATTGGCCTGTGTTATATTTATTTAGAAGATAATACATTTATGATGGGTATGATTTTAAAGGTTGTATGATTTTTGCAAGTGATTAAACTGAAGCAAATTGAATATTCCAACAGTTGCTGTTCTGCTGTGAATCTGTAGGTCCGGGGACCATTTAAGGGTAAAATCTGGATTTGGTCTCAAATCCCAAGATCCTAAAATTAAACTTGTTGTTTCCTTGGTCACTATTTTCACTAAAAATTTAGGTGCTAACTGTATGTGTGGATTTTGCTAGGAAATATGCTAGGAAATATGTACATGATAAATTCCCTGGATGAGGTGTATAATAACCAGGGGTGGAACTTTATAATTAAAATTTTCTGCTTTCTGTTTTACTAGGGATCATGGTTTTAGGACTAACTCTCTTCTCTGTCTGCCCTACTTTTCTACCTTAAGATTTAGAAAAATGTTTTACAACAAATCACATTGCTGGAATTGAAGATGGAGCTTCCTCATTAGGTGTGCTCCTCCTAGACTTTGAAGGACTTTCTCAACCAGTCTTTAAATATCTATCAATTCTCTGAAGTGTGTGCATAATACGTGCTTTGCGGACTGAGAACCTTGTTCTTTTCCTCGTGGGCTTCTCACGTCTAAGGTAGATGGATGCTGGACAGATCCTTGTAAGTAAGTAATTGTAAGTTTGTCAAGCACTGTAAATAAATATAGGAAGTTAGGAGAATGTCTCTCAGGGAGATTGCACTTGCCTTGTGGTTGCTAGGTGCCCAAAGAGTGAACAGGAATTCTTGATGTGAAGAAAGCCAGGCAGAAGGTTCTAGGCAAACAACACAGCCTGTGTGAACACTTACACTCTGGAGCGTGTTGGAGCAGCTGTGAGAAGTGAAACCACGTGGCCAGAGAGGAGGTGGAGGGGAATTTGGTTGAGAGTGGCCAAGGCGTCAGGCAGAAGCCAGACCTTGCAGAACTCCTATTAGTCAGTGTGAAGACTTTTTTAAGGAAGAGGTGGAGCTAAGGCAGAAGAAAGATGAGAAAGATTTTCGTTTTGTAAGGATTGCTCCAAGCACGTTGTGACCCGTGGTTTGGAGGATTTTGCTGAGATCAGTTAGCGGGAAATGCTTAGAGGAGGAATTTTGATGGTGGTCATAATAGGCCTTGCTGATAATTTCTGGGGGTTTAGAAGGGAAAGATGAGAGATGCCACTTGAGTAGATAGAGAATATTAAATTTGGGATTTTTGAGCCTTGCATTCATGAGGCTTTGAAAAGAAATTTGCATGTTACTTTTCCACTGTGTTTTATATATGGATGTCTTAGGCAGCATGGCTGAATATCCTTATTTTTCAAAGTTACTTCTTTTTATATTTTGGTTTAAATTATATGTTCAAATATATGTGCATGTGCATCTGTTTAAAGCTTTGTCATTTAAATTTACCCATTTCTTTTTTTAAAAGCGATTATTTGAGAGGCAGAGTTACAGACAGAGAAAGGGAGAGACAGAGAGATAGGTCTTCCATTTACTGGTTCACTCCCCAAATGGCCACAACAGCCAGAGCTGGAGCGATCTGAAGCCAGGAGCCAGAAGCTTCCCCTTGTCCCTTAATACAGGTGCAAGGAACCAGGCACTGCTTTCCCAGGCCATAAGCAGAGAGCTGGATCAGAAGAGGAGCAACTGGGACACGAACCTGTGCCCATATGAGATACCAGTGCCGCAGGTGGAGGCTTAGCCTACTATGCCACGGTGCTGGCCCCAAATTTATCCATTTCAGTTCTAAACAACTGAGTTCTTATCCCAGTCACTCTTATTGATTGTTTCTCCTTTTGTTCTTTAGCTTCCTTAAGTTGTTCTGTCAACTTCTTCTTTTATTTATTAGGAAGAAAGAGAGAAGGTTTTTTTTTTTTTTAAGATTTATTTGAAGGAGTTAGAGAGAGAGAGCAGGAGAGGCAGAGAGGCAGAGAGAGAGAAAGAGAGGGAGGGAGAGAGAGAGAGAGAGAGGGTGCGCTTCCATCAGCTGGTTCACTCCCCAACTGACCACAACAGCTGGAGCTCCGCCTATCCGAAGCTTCCTCCCGGTCTCCCACACTAGTGCAGGGGCCCAAGGAGTTGGGCCATCTCTGCTTTCCCAGATCATAGCAGAGAGCTGGATCAGAAGAGAAGCAGCCAGGATTCGAACTGGTGTCCACATTGTATGCTGGCACTGCAGGCAGCAGCTTTACCCACTCCACCATAGTGCCAGCCCCAAGAGACACGTTACTTCCACTAGTTCACCCCACAAATGCCTGTAACAGCCTGACTGATCCAGGCTAAAGCCAGGAGCTTTGGAACCCACTCTAGGTCTCCCCCATGGGTGCCAGGAACCCATCCACTTGAGCCATAAAGTGTTGACTCCCAGGGTCTGCATTATCAGGAAGCTGGAATCGGAAGCAGAGCTGAGATTTGAACCCAGGTACTCTGATGTGGGATGTAGACATCCCAAGTGACACCTTAACGACTGCACCAACTGCTCATCTCCTTCTCCTCTCTAGACTTTGTATGAATACATGTGTGTGTGTCTGTGTGTGTATGTTTATCTCCATAAATCTGTAGCTCTTCTCACCCATATAATTTCTTTTAGACTGCACCCAATTTTATGGAGAGAGGATGAAAAATTTTAAAGGCTGTTAAATTTTCTTTAATGGTTGTCTTAGAAAATGGACACATAATAGAAAGTTGAGAACTGAATTGTGTGTGTGTGTGTATGTATGAATAGCAGAGGTTTCACAGTTTGTTTATGAAAGTCAGAAAAATAGGAATCCAAGTCTTCTTTTCCACACATACTTTCAGGGCATTATGACAGTTTTAATGTGAATTGTAAAATGTTGGGAGGTATACTCTAATTCCCTTTCACGCACATAAATCAAGTTTCAGGCTCTTTCGGAAATGTTTACTAGGAAAAACATCATGGGCAGATTTTAAAATGCTTTTGGATTGCATGACGGCATGGTGCCACTTCTATTGAAGGCTTGTAATATTTTATTTTCTTTCCCAAAGAGTCAAGATAAATCCTGTAAACATTTTTTCTCATTTTGTTGTTTCTGTTGTACTATTGTGTTTGGCTCTAACCTTTTGCCCCTGGGAAACAAAAGTGTTTTTTTACTCCAGTGCTCCTGCTGGGTGCTCCAGCTGTTGGGCCACAGTTTCAAAGTTGTTCTTTATTTACACACTGTAATTCTGGCTGATCAGAAAGCTTCCTAAGATTTATCTGAAGCACAGTATACCAAGCTTAGGGAATATATCTTGAAGGGAAGTCTTTGTCAAAAAGAGTACAGCTTTTTGATTTCTTCTTTCCTTAATATAATTTCATGAATTCATTATATTCTTAGAAATTGGTTATGGGGAACTTCAGTAGAAAGCTTAGTCTTGCAAAAAATGAAGGAGATTCATCAGCTCACAGGTTCTGGTAACTACACTATTCGTTCAATATTGAAAGTCACAAATGTGGTAAGCCACCCACCAGCCTGTACCTGGTGCTGTGTTAATCTCTGTCTAGGCTTTAGCCTCTGGGAGTTCCAGTACCTTTTTGAGAAATTCATATGTTGATTAATGTTACAGCTCACTTAAGAGTGGTGTGCTGGGAGAAGAAGGGTGAGAGGAGTTGATTGTGCTTGGAGAAGTTGGAACCAACATCATAGATTGGGGGCAGTTCTGTTAAGTCTTGGAAAAACCTTGGAGTTTCCACATAAGAGATACCGAGGCAGAGTGCTCAGATACCACGTACCCACTTTTGTAAAAATAGAGCGTTTGGATTTGTTGATTTTTTTTTAGATTTCTGTGAGCTGTCTTCTAGTTCTGAATAGATAACAGTATAGTATAGTTGAGTGTGCATGTGTTTAAACTAGGCTCGAGACATTCATGTTTAGCAAATAAAAAAAAATTCTAGTTCCAAGTCCCAGCTTTTAGTGGTCTGGGTAAATAGAACTTGCTCTGGGGAAACATGAAGGGGGGCTTAATCCTTAGCTTTTAGTTTTTTTTTTTTTTATTTTTTCAGAGGAAGTTATCGGTTCATCCAGTGTATGTTGTTGAGTGTCTAGTATGCACCAGTATTGTCAGGGAACAATAAAAACGACATTCTAGGCCCTAAAGTACTTACATCTGGTGGCACACTGATTGCCACTCTCTGGATTCAGGGCGAATATATAGGAGGGATGAAGGGGTTGCTGCAAAAGAAACATTAGTCTCTCCTGTGCTCTTCCAAAAATGCTTATGGGAGCTGTCCATAGAGAAGGAGGGAGCAGAACACAGCACAAGAAAGGCATGTGAAGTGTGGCACTGCAGGAGTGTTTTGAAAGTCAGGGTTTCCACAAGCAAAGATTGGGAGACAGAGCATTTCAGATGAAGGGAAGCATTAGAGTCATTCCAGCCCAAATGGTCCAATCAGACAAGTGGCTTATATGACATAGAGCTGTAGGAGAAAATTTAGGGCCAGAGCATGTAAATAATGACAGAGGTTATTGTGTCATCAGGTAGGTATTGTGACAAGTATATTTATTAAAAATCTCAAAAAACTCTATAAAATTCTTATATCTCTGTGTTGCAGCTTCTTTGCTTCTAAATGAGTAGAGTGTGATAGAGATTTCAAACCAAGGTCAGTCTGACCAAGAAATGTAGGATTTCAGCTCTCATAATGTATTATAATTTTATCATTTGTATTGCTAGGCCCAAGATACTGTAGAAGGTTTGAGTAGAGGAGTTCTGAAATATATACAGTGCTAGTGTTTAGCTATTGGGGGAATATGCTGAAGGGGCAGACTGCTTGGTTGGGAGTGGGTGGGTGATGTTTGCTTAGAAACTTATGCAGGCGTTCAGAATTAAAGATGTACACAGGGGTTGGAAGGGCAGGAGAGAGCCATTGAGCAGCGTTTTCTGCAGTGAGAGCAACCTGTGAGGGGTGCAGAGAGAAACCAGTGTTCAAAGAAAACCCGTGTCACTGAAGATGCCAGAGATGAGGGTGGCACTTTGTTGGGGCTAGATCCTGAAACCCTTGGGTCCTGTACAAGAGAGTGTTGACTTGACCTTGCAGAGAACGTGATGGCATTAGCGATCTTTAGGTAGGAGAGTGACAACTCCCATAGTTAGAAGGTGATTTGGAATTCACTCAATGTGAGCACTAGTGAATGGTTTCCCAGAGAAAGCTTCATTGCAACTACTCTTCCTGTCTTGAAGCTCAGGCTGTTACTTGCCTAGCAGCCTAAGCATTTAGTGTTCTGTGCTTGCTGTCATTTTTGTTACCGTTGTCTTTGCTACTCTCTACCGTTCCATTACCCATCTGTCCTATTTGTGGTGCACCAAACCCTGGCCAGATCGAGAAGGGAGATTGAAAAAGCAAAATGAGGACAAAAGACGATAAATTAACAGAAGCCTAGTGTTTATTTTGGTGGTAGGTTTTGGTTTTCTTTTCACTGGAGGAACCATTTAAGTTAATCCTGTGTTCTCACCACAGTTTTTCAGCTCAGGACTTGAATGCAGGTGAAATAATTGGAAATTACTGGTGTAGCCCAAACTGCATTACAGCTGCCAAATATGGATACACGGGAGCCGGGCTGCTTTTGTCTGCTTCCTCATAAACATTCTTTCCGCATTCTTTATCAGCACATAATCCTGAGACACAAAAAGCCTTTGTGTCCCACTGGGCATGTGAGAAAATCAAACCTGTCTATTGGGTTTGTTCCTGGTTAGGAGCCACTAACATTTCTCTATTAACTACCCAGGTTTTGAATTGAGATAAATACTAAAAACAAGATGTGTCCTACATTTTCCCCCAAAGATAACAGCATTCCAATACAGGATATCTTAAAGGCAAATGAAAAATGTCTGTTTTCATGCACCTGATGTTGTGATTCATGGCTACTTGCTAGGTATGTAAATTTGATGGAGCTTATCCTAAGGCAGGTGTTATAACTACAGATGGAATACTGTTCCCCAATATGACTATGCTTGGAGATTGGCCTTTGAAGAGGTAACATAAGAGGGCATAAGGGGGAGCACTATATTGGTGTCCTTATTATTATTTTTTTTTTGACAGGCAGAGTTAGAGAGAGAGACACAGAGAGAAAGGTCTTCCTTCTGTTGGTTCACTCCCTAAATGGTCGCTACGGCCGGCATGCTGTGCCAATCTGAAGCCGGGAGCCAGGTGCCCAAGCACTTGGTCCTCCACTGCCCTCCCGGGCCACAGCAGAGAGCTGGACTGGAAGAGGAGCAACTGGGACTAGAACCTGGTGCCCATATGGTATGTCAGCGCTGCAGGCGGAGGATTAACCTAGTGTACCACAGCACCGGCCCCCAGATGCACATTTTACCACTTTTTACCTCAGTGGAGGCGTAAGAGGGGTTAAACAACTGGCCCAGTGTCACACAGATAGAAAATGCCAGGGTCAGGTCAGGATTCACACATTGGGAGTCTGATTATGCAATCAATGCTGTTAACCAATATGCTGTCCTACATCTTCTGAAGACAGAGCTTCCCAAAATTGGCTGGGGTGGTGGGACTGCACATTGCTGGCATTTCCCCTCCTCTTCTTTCCTCTGTCCAGCACTCTGCCTTCTACATCGGATGTGTGGACTGTTCACCGTGGGCTGTACAGTGTAGGAATGATGCATCCGCAGAATCCCTTACTCTTGTCATGGTTGGTAATTTGCCCTAGCTCAAGCAATTTCATGCTTCAGAATGAGCAGGGTCAGCAAACACTGTTAAATTTTTCTTGTCATGCATTAACTTTTCAAATAATAGCAAAGCTCACCTTCATTTTTTTTTCCCCCAGCATTAGTCTCATTATTTCTTAGACTGCTTTTGTAGTGTGTATCCCTGGCCGCTTTCTTTTAGCAAAGGATTTTCATGAAAGTACAGGAAGAAGGAAAATGAAGGGACAAAGAGAAGTTATTTTAATAAAGTGGCCATGCTAACATCCAAAACTGGCCTAACTGAAGAATTGAACAATTTTTAATTATTTGAAAACTTGCTTAACTGCTTTATCTTTTAAAATAGTCCAGAAAAAATATTTTTGGTAGATACTTAATCCTTAGTAAGCCTAAAGAAATGGTCCACTCATAAAAATGCAATGCAGTGATCCTTGAGGGGCTTGAGTCATGGACTCTCTTGAAAATGCACATCCAGAATCGACTATACACAAACCTGACCAATCTCAGGGAACTAATAAAAAATATTTGAGGTTATTGAACACTTCCAACAAATTCAAGATTGTATTGAATGTATAGGAATACTGAGACCCTTCCTAATTCTGTTTGATGATGCAATTAGGGGTCTGCGTTGTGGTACAATGTGTTAAACTGCCATTTGCAACACAGGTATCCCAGCCACTTGAATCTTGGCGATTCCTCTTCTGATCCAGCTTCCTGCTATTGCATCTGGGAAGGCATTGAAAGATGATCCAAGTACTTGGGCCTCTGCCACCCATGTGGGAAACCCGTATGGAGTTCTAGCTCCTGGTGTCAGCTGACACAACCCTGGCTGTTGTAGGCATTTTGGGGAATGAATGAACCAATGCATGGAAGCATGGAAGATCCCTCTCTCTTGCTCTCTCTCTATTGCTCTGCCTTTTAAATAAATAAATAAATAAATATATAAACGAACAAAGCTTTACAAAGTGATATAATTGACTGCAGACCGCTTATTTTTGTTTTGCTGTGTACTGTTATATAATTTGATATAGATATTAGGGCACAGATAAAAAGAAAATTGGATTTTATTGAGTAATATATTTGATTTCATATTTTACTAAATTAAGAGTTATATGTAAGCACAGTTTTATTTTCAAAACTAAGTATCATTTTTGTTGTAATTATGATAGGGGCCTGAACATATGCATCATTTCCAAGTGAAGTTTTCTCCAAACTCATGGACCAACCCATCTTCTGGTCTGTGTACAGGCCTCTTACCAGGCTTAGAAGACACAGGAGAATGTATTGAGCTTTAAGCTCTAAGTGGAAAACTCTGAACACAAACTGCCTTAGGAAAGATTTTTATGAAATTTTTTCCATCATGGAACCATTTTGCTATCTTTGTATTTCTGCATTTAATTTCAGTAGAAAAGATATTCCATTTTCCAAAGAAAACATTTGTCTTTTTATTTACCTTATTTAATTCCTGAAGGGGCACTCCTCTGTTTATGGCACTGAAATTGGTTGCTGTGGAAATATTTTCAAAACTCAAGGCTTATGATTTGTGGAAAATGTACCAGAGAATCACATGAATGGTTATTTATTTTCTTTAAGTAGACTCTTTTCTCATTCCTGTTCACAATAAAAATAAAAGTATTTAAATTATGAGAAAAAGTTTATTTTAATATACATCAGAGTTTTTCTTCCCCAATAAAAATGCTTTTTTATCTTACTGTAATTGTTTATGTTAGGAGACTTCTTCTAGTTTTAAGCCATTCCATTTGTTGGTGAAACCTGACAATAGTTATTAGTATTTTTCATCAGAGCTGCAATTTATTTTAAGCATTCTCTTTCAGATTTTTAGATAATTAAATAAATATTTATTGATCAACTTCAAAATCATTATAGCAATATAGGTATAATGATTTTCATCTTGAAAAGTATCCCCTCCATGAGCCCTCCCAGAAATGCTAAGTCTGGGCTACCCATTGGCACAACCGAATAGGAATATGGAGGTTTTGCTCTGAGCACTTGAATAAGCAATTTTAGTGTGTAATTATCCAGCATACTTACCATGAAAGATGAGATGGAACCCCAATTTTAAAGATAATTACCTGCTTTTGTTTGTTACAAACAGCATATTCTGTTGTATCCTGGAGTAGGCAGCTGTGGTTGGTGCATATCCACTCTCTATGCCCCATTCTGAGAGCAGCATCCAGATTTTGCTTTGGAAAATGCCCATCTCTTCCCTGTATGCAGTCTTGGCTAGTTTCAGTCAGGGTGTCCCACCTTCCTTTATCCAGGGGTGGGAAGCTGAGCCAGACCTGGAAAATAGAAATTCCACACCAGGATTTCTTAAATTGGGCCTGAGACAGTCAGTTTGTCTCAGATGGTGAAAACAGGAAGATTGAAAATTGAGAGAGAGCTCGTGGCACCCAACATTCCTGCCCTGTGCAGAACGCTGTGTGGGAATATTGCAGAGAGCCACTGGGGAGGCTCCACCACATGTCTTGGTCCTGGTTCCAGGTGTTTGAAAACTCACTTCTTCCCTGCATAGCCAGTGCTTCAGCTCTTCAACATTGCCTTAGATTCCCCTACATTTTGCCTTTGCTGCTTTGAATTCTGTTTTTGTCACAACCAAAATGATAGTCACTTGAATCAGTTTTTTCCCTGTATTCATATTTTCTCTTCTAAATGCATACATTCTTTTCTTTTCTTTTTTTTTTTTTTAAAGATTTATTTATTTATTTGAAAGAGTTACACAGAGAGAAGGAAAGGCAGAGGGAGAGAGAGAAAGTCTTCTATCTGCTGGTTCACTTCCCAGTTGGCTGCAAACAGTTGGAGCTGTGCTGATCCAAAGCCAGGAGCCAGGAGCTTCTTAAAGTCTCCCAAAGCCTTGGACCATCTTCTACTGCTTTCCCAGGCCATAGCAGAGAACTGGATCAGAAGTGGAGCAACTGGGTCTTGAACCAGCGCCCGTATGGGATGCTGGCACTGCAGGTGGCGGCTTAACTCACCATGCCACAGTGCTGGCCCCACATTCTTTTCAATAATTATAATCACAGTGCAGATAAAATCTTGTTTTGAGATTTTTCCCCCCAATTAATACATCTAGTAAACACATGCTTCTTTCCCTAAAGCTTTTCTTTATAGCTGTCATAAAAGCCCTGGTTCTGAATTTGTATCATAGTTCAGTTTTCCCATTTCTCTTGTATTAAATTCTTAGGTTTCTTTTTGCTTCCTTTTCATTAGCATGCATTTATTATTTGGGAGGAAGAGATAGAAAGGCAAAGATAGAAAATGAGAGAGAGATGGAGAGGAGAGAGAGATTGATCTCCCATTTTCTGGTTAATTCTCAAATGCTTGTGATAGCTGAGGCTGGGCTAGGCCAAACCCGGGAGCTGGTAATTCAATCCAAGTCTCCCACATTGGTGGCAGGAGCCCAGTTACTTGGTCCATGGCTGCTATCTCCTAGGGTCTGCACTAGCAGGAAGCTGGAGTTAAACCTAGGCACTGTGGTATGGGACTCTGGCTTCTTACCGTGGTCTTACCTGCTAGGCCAAATGCCTGCCCTTGTTTTTATTTTTAAATTAAGAAAACAAAACAGGGGCTGGTGCGATGGCTCACTTGGTTAATCCTCCGCCTGTACTGCCGGCATCCCATATGGGTGCCAGGTTCTAGTCCTGGTTGCTCCTCTTCCAGTCCAGCTCTCTGCTGTGGCCCGGGAAGGCAGTGGAGAATGGCCCAGGTGCTTGGGCCCTGCACCCACATGGGAGACCAGGAGAAGCACTTGGCTCCTGGCTTCGGATCGGCGTAGCTAGGCCGTAGCGGACATTTGGGGGGTGAACCAACGAAGGGAAGACCTTTCTCTCTGTCTCTCTCTCTCACTAACTCTACCTGTCAAAACAACAACAACAACAACAAAAAAGAACTGTGAATTTTTTATGGTACTTCCTGGGTTATTTTCTAAAAGGTAGGTTATTGAGAAAAAAATATGAGACAATTTAATGAATTAGCATGAGTTTTGGAACCCAGGTAATACTGTACATAGATGAAAAACTCTGTCAGCATCCATCTTGGTGATATTAAACAATTAACTTCTTCTTGATCAAAATGAGAATAATAATACCTGTCTTTTGACTTCATTATAAAGAAATGGAAAAATTGAGTAGTCTTTAAAAAAAAAGACTTCACGCCACAAGGAAAACTGCTGATTATTTTTCATTCCTAGAAAGCATTTTCCATTAGTTGCCTTCTACTGTTAATTTATTCTGTCAGAACAAATTTTCAGCAGGAGCACCCTTTGCTTTCTTCTTGAACCCTGTCAGCTTCCTCTTCTGCTTCTATGACCTTTGGGTGGTGGTGATTTACTCTCATCGTGGTTCCCCGGGAAGAGCCACTTCATAGTTTCTCCATGAGACCTTTGTTTTCTTTCCTTTTTCTTCATTTTATTTTCATAGCAGCATATGAGTTATCTCTGTGTCTTTTCTGTGTAGCTGGAACCTTGCCTTTGTAGTAACAGCGATTGCTATATAGTGGGCATTATCTCTCTCTATGCCTGTGCTTGCATCGAATGATTTACTAGATAAGAAACTAATGATAGTGATCTTTATACGGTTACATTAATATCACATGCCAGGAGAGTTCTCCCTCTTCCCTCTATTTTTTTTTCCCCTCAATGAAGGAAGTAGTTGGAAATCTGGTGAACTGAGTGAAAACTGAATAGGTTGATAGCTGGTTAGTTGTGTAAAACTTGATGATAAATGAGTAATGTGTGCAATTGTAAACCACTGTTCGAAATTTAGAATATCAACACTTAAGTGATTTGAAAAAGTGGATGTAGATTGATTGCAACAAAGCCATAGGTTAACATTTTTATAGACTACTAAGTATTTTTGATGATTTTCATAATCATATGGTTGAATTTTAATTATGTAGCTTGTGTTTATTTGTGGGTAGCAATAAAACTTCAGATAATTTATGTTTGCTATTTGTACATCATTCTTCCTTGCATTTTGGGTTCAGAGATCCCACATTAATGCCTTTGATCCTGAGAGTCTCCTGTTGAGATTGTCTGCTTGTTAAAATGGAAATTTAATTTTTATGAGGTTTATATGGGTTTTGATGCAAATTAAAATTACAGTACTTATGGTTATGAATTTGATTTGTATTTTCTGAAAGGAAGGAAACTGTTGCGTTTTAAAATGTGATTTGACTTTAACAAGCTATGCTAAATGAATTTATTATTTGAGGACACAATTATAAGAAAAAATAGGAATGAGGTATTCACTTGCTTCTTTTTGCATTTCAGAAGCATAACTCAGTATTTTCTCAGCACTGAATTTTGCAAATAGGACATTAACAAAATACTTTACTAAGTGTGTTTTATAAAAGATTTGCCAGGGAGTAGTTTCTTCCTTCGTTTACTTCTGACCATGCAAACCAATATATGTTAGTAGTATAACTTGATAACTAATGCAACAGTGAAATTAGCACCACAGATTCAAATCTTATTCAAATTTGTTGAAGCTAGTGTTTGATTGTTTGACTTGTTAAGGCTAAGCCGAAGTTTATTGAAGGTTAATAATTCACTTGAAAATTTAGCTAAGATTAGACAGGATTGAAAATAATCTGTAAAAAGTATTACTCTTCCAAAGTAATTTTCCTGTTTAAAATGTTGCTCAACATTTATTGTTAAGGCTTTTTTAGAGAAGGAAGTAGAAAAAAGGGCTAGTATTACTGTAACCCAGTATTCTTAGGAAAATATAGATTTGCTGAGATCACTGGTCATTAAATCTGCTTTAGTTTGTCTTGAATATAATTTAGGACCAAGACTGATGGATAAGCCCATTGAGATGGACATGAACCAAAAAAAAAAGCGTTTTTCTTTCTTTGCTTTATTTGATAAACATATCTAGGATTGCTCTGTGACTTTATGTAAAGGGCACTTTGGTTCCTAATTAGGATATGTTTCTGAGGAGTCAAGGGGAACTGGGACATATAATAGAACCACAAAGAGAGGAAAATGAATTGAAAAGGAAATGACTGGCCCTGGAAATTATTAGGACATCCTGACCAGGATGTCATTACCAAATCTCTGTTCTGTTATTTTTATAAAAAGATAACATCTATACGCACCAGAGGACAATGGCAAACAGACATAATTGGCCTGTGGACATCTCCTATCACAGTAGCCTTGTACATTTAATTAGAGTTTCACTTTAATTACAGTTTAATTCCAAACTAGTTGCAGGCACTGTCTGATGGGGCCATGCAGAGATTGTATTTAGGGCTGGCTTTTCCATCCGGTGCGAGCCATGCCTGTATGCAAACTGGCATTTGAAGTCACAGCAAAAAGTCCGTGACCTGAGCATGGCAGAAATACGTGAATTTCTTTAGTCCATTAGCTTTCCTTTAGCATGTTTTTCTGCTTCCATGTTTCTCTTTAAGAATACTCATTTTTTAAAGAAGGTCAGGTACAACATTATCACATGTAACCACTATGTTTGTATTACAATGGGGAAAGGTGAGAAAAAGCAAAAGGATGTGAAAAGTCAGAATTATATTATTCTTAAATTGTATTATTTTGTATAAGAATTATGCTGCTTTTTGATGTTAAACTCTCAAAGTAGCAGATGTAAATGAGTTAACTGGATAAAAAATTGCTAGATAAAAATTACTGCTCTTGTAGGAAGTGAAAATCAAAATTACATTGTTTTTGAATTTTTATGAAAGGCCTGCTGCTCTTTGCTTTTAGAGATTCTGAGTGATGAAAAAAATGATACAAGTCAATAGGATTTTAATAAGAAAGTAGGAAAACATAACTCTTGTGAGCCTTGATAATATAATGATAATGTAATAATATAAAATAATGTAACACATTGCTCAAATTTTTAAAAATGAAAATTAGAGAAATTGCTAAGGTCAGTGTTGATGAGTTTGCTACACTAACTCATGTATAAATGCTTAATGGACATCAGATTAGGAAAATTTTATTTTAGTGAGAATCATGCTTCTAAGAAAGCTCATCCTTAGCTTGGCTCAAGTAAGAAAAGAGCATGATGTTGATGCATCCATTGGTTTTATGAGCAGGATACCACCTGGTTCCTCCTTGCTCTGATTTCATTTGTTGTTGTCTGGAATAATGAGAACTGTTCATTGGCTTAATGCCTTCTCTTCTAAGAGACAGATGCTATCGGATCCCTTCTGTCAGAAGAATTCCCAGAATAAGCCATTCAACCAAGAACAATTGGTGTCTTGTTGATTGCAAACAGCAGAAGAGGGAATTCTCTGTGTCCTCTGACACCTTGATTTCTCTGTTCCTGCATGCTCATCAGGAGCAGAACTGTTCACTGACTCACACAAGCTGAAGTGGCACATGGATGGCTTGAGCGAGTATCCTGCTTTTCTGTGATTTGCTGGTGTTTGTGGCTTTGATGTGGCAGTTACATCAAAGATGTCCACATTACAGCGTCACTTGGTCACTTGTAGCATTTGTATTGAGCCTTGTCTCCTAAGTGTTTCAGTCTTTTTTGATAATGTAGGTATATTTTAATTTAGACAGTTCTTTCTTTAGTCTTCCATTTATGTTCCCACCTCTTCGCCTATTTTCCATCATGAGACCACACATCATTTACACTCAGAATTACCTTTAAGTTCCTTCCCATTTTGGAGTGGCTTAAGCAATACATTGTGACTAAAATCAACTCTATGGCACTGTCCCAAGAAATATGAGAAAAGGTAGACAACGATGGACATTGGAATGTATTTGCAGTTTCACTTGTAGGCAGGCTTGGCTATCTTCCTTGATACTTCACTTCTTCAAGGTGCTGGGTATGGTTTCCAGTGTCACTCAGGACAGGTCTATGTCTCATTAGGGTTCACCAGTCTGTTCTGTTGTTTGAACTGCTAGGGCAAGGGTGAAAAACAACAGAAATTATGTAAGTTGCTAATTTCTACCAGTACCTGAAATCCGTGCAAGCAGGATTGATTCATGTATTCTTATTTATTTTGGGGACAACATGTTGTGCTAGAATAAAATTAAATTCTGAGAAGAGAATGCACAGCAGCCAGCCAGATGGTGCATCTTAGAACCCCTCTTTTTTATTAGTTGAGTCTTTATTGTATACTTTTTTGGACAATACTATAAAGTGTAATACTTAAAAAGATAAAATATAAAAGACCTATAAGACCCAGTTCTTTTAAGTAAATCTTATTGGAAACTTGAAGTGTATATTCAGCAAAATTATTATTTTTTTTAATTTTTCTTTGGGGCTTGGGTTAAGCTGCCCATTGCGTCACTGACCTCCCATGTCTGAAGGCTGTTTTGAGTCCTGGCTCCTCTGGTTCTTATCTGGCTCCCTGCTAATGCACCTAGGAAAGCAGCTAAAGATATAGCCTAAGAATCTGGACCCTGGCCCCCAGCTTGAGAGACCTGATTTGAGTTCCAGGCTCCTGGCTTTGTCCAGCCTTGGCAGTTGTGGCAATTCGGGCAACGAATCAGTGGATAGAAGATAGTCTGTCTCTCCTCTCCCTCCCCCTTTTCTTTCTCTTTCTGTTACTCAGTCTTTCAAATACATTGAATTTCAAAAAATTATTTGAGAGAGAAAAATTGAGCAAGAGCAGGAGAATGAAAGCATGTGAGAGAGCTCATATCTGTTCACTCCCCAGATGCCTGCAACCATTAGGGTGCTGAGTCTGAGTCTCAGGTAGGTGCTTGGAACTCAATCCAGGTGGCCTACAGAGTAGCAGGGACCAACTACTTGAGCCATCACCACTGCCTTCCCATGGTCTGCCTTGGTGGGAGGCTAGAATCTGCAACAAAGCCAGGAATTGAACCCTGGCACTCTGGTATGGGTCGTGGGCATGTTAATCCATTTATGTTCCCACCTCTTCTCCATTATGAGACCACACATCATGATGCCCATCCTCTTGAAAATTCTTTGTGGAAGTTAAACTCTCAACAAGTTAATCATACTACAATTCAAAACAAGTCATCTGAAAAGATAACTGAGGAATGTTATTGAATGAGATCAAGCAGGAGGGTTGAATGAGATCAAGCAGAGTTCTAGATTTAGAACTGGAGGAATGAAATATGTGGGACAGACCCTTATCTCTAAAATCCCTGCCTTGTAATGTTTGAGGATGTTGCTAGAGAAACTGGAGTCCTCATGATAGGAAAATGATGGAGTAATCGACCACTTAAAAAGTGGCTCCCAAGATCTGGGTTGGTTAGTCTACTGGGGAGTACTGCAAAATTGTAAGCATCTGGTAACACAAAGCAATTAAAATACCAGTCATTTGGTATGCAAAATTGCAATTTTACAAAAGATAAAGGATTTTATGTTCTGAGTCTTGCCAGTAAAATAAGATGTCCAGTTAGCAGTTGAACTTCACTGGCTGTGTGTTTAGTTTCAACAACAGAACAAAATTAAATAATGCATATGAAATGATGAAAATACATTTTAAAAATTACTTGAAAATGCAAGGTATAATTTGGACTTTTAAGCAACTTTTTTACTCCCTAAAATTGGAATTAGAAGTGCAAACCTACCTATTTAGTATTCTGTTTTACAGCTTGTTCTCTGGAGAACTTGCCAGGGTGTGGTATGTACACTGACCAGCAGTAGCCTTAAAAGTTTTATTGGTATGGGTGTGGCAAAGAGAATGACTTAAAGAAGAGAGGTTTTAGTGATGAGTAATGAGAAGTGAATGTGGAGAAGCAGTGAAAGTATTTTTAACAATGTGAATAAAGATTCAGCTAGATTTTAGGCTTCTTGTATTTTGATGCATGAAGACTCAATTGGCCTGGGAAATGAATGGTTAAAAGGACTGGGAAGTATCCTCATACAGTGGGTAGAACACTAGGGTGGAAGTCATGAACTCTAGGTTTTTCAGGCGTGGTTCTACCTTCAGTTAGATAAGTAACCCTGGGTAACATACCTTACCTCTTTGAGCCTTAGCTGCTTTTTTTTTTTTTTTTTTTGGACAGGTAGAGTTATAAACAGTAAGAGAGAGAGACAGAGAGAAAGGTCTTCCTTTCGTTGGTTCACTACCCAAATGGCCGCTACGGCCGGCGCCGTGCCAATCCGAAGCTAGGAGCCAGATGCTTCTCCTGGTCTCCCATGCGGGTGCAGGGGCTCAAGCACTTGGGCCATCCTCCACTGCACTCCTGGGCTACAGCAGAGAGCTGGACTGGAAGAAGAGCAACTGGGACTAGAACCCGGTGCCCATATGGGATGCCGGCGCTGCAGGCGGAGGATTAACCAAGTGAGCCACCCCATGAGCCTTAGGTTTTATCAGGACATTAGAGTGTTAGACTGATCTTGTGAATGTTAGACTGATTGTGAATGTTATTCTGGCAGCTCAACAATTGAGAAGAAACTGTAGGTGTGCAGATTAGCTAGGGACATATTCTTATATGATGAATAGGTGTTTGGGATGGAACAGGATTTAAAGTTGTAGAGGAAAGGATAGATTAGGGAGATGTGGTACAGGTGAAAATGACAGTTGGTAGACAGGTTGCATGTTAAGTATGAAGAAGAGAGTAAAAATAACTTCATGAGCCTAGGGGATTGGCAGGACAGAGGTAACATTGACAGTTACAGGAAAACATGAACAGTTGCTTATTGTTGGGGGAAGAAGATGAGCTCAGGTTTTCACATGCTCAATTTCAGTTGACATCTGAGTGAGATGTCCTGCAGGCATCTGGAAGAACAAGCTTGAAAGGGGAATGAGAGAGGTCAAGCCTGGTGATGGCTCCTGGGTGTCAGCCACAGTCAGGCTGTCTTTAGAACAAAAAGTGAATGAACTCATTGAGGAAGGAATGGGAAGGAAAAATAGGTTATTGGCCTGAGGTTTGACAATGGAGTGGGGAGAAATACTTTATGTAATTCAGAACCAACAGTGTGGAAGTCAAGGATAAAAATCAGGTAGAGAAGTAGGAGGCGGCCAGGGTGCCTGAGAGGTCAGGAAAGCTACAGAGTGTGCATGTGAGATAGGAGGTGGCCTCTGGGCAATTGGCTTGCACTACTTCTTGACTTGAATGTTGAAGAAGGGAAAGAATGTTATGGAGGAAAGAACAGAGTTTATATTTTAATCAAAAACAGTATATGGAAGTTCTACTAAGTAGGAAAATAAATAGTGTTAAGTATGATTCAAGGCAGTTTAATTGTGTGCTAAGAGAACAAAATGTTTTTTTTTTTTCACTTTTTAATTCTACCTTCAGTGGACAATTAACAATTAATCATCCCTGTTTCAGATTCTAGCTGAACTATACTATTATCTACCCAAATGGAGCATATATTGCAGGAAAGCAAATCTATGCATCAGATCTCCTGTTTCTCAGCAATTGAGATTAAACACCCCCCTCCCCCTCCAAAAATAAGCTTTTTGCTACACTGAGGCCCTGGGCCAGCTTTGTTTCATCATCACCATCTGCAAATGCTGTATCTGGATTAAGATGGATTTTGTTACAAGGGAATTTGGGATGCTGATTGGGATTGAGTCAATATGGGACTTTATGACTCTGTTTGGTTTGTAAATAAGAACTGGAGTTGAAACTCCTAGTGTTTTACGTGGGGGTAGCTAAGATTACTATTTTTTTTTCCACTCTCCAATTTTCAGTTTCATAATAGTTTCAGAAATAAAATGTATTTCTTCCCATCTGAGGCATCTACTTAGTTGTAAGTTTACACTCGAACCATACAGTTTTATTGACATTAGGGGAGTGAAGTCCTAGTGGATTTCTAATCACTGAACAAGCAATAGAGATTGTGGCAGGACTGGAAATCCTCTGGATCTTAGGGTGCAAGGTAGTCACTATGTAGCTTTTTTCCCCAATTAGAAAGGTATCAGCCACATTCTTTTTTTTTTTTTTTTAAAGATTTTATTTATTTGTTTGAGAGGTAGAGTTACAGACAGTGAGAGGCAGAGACAGAGAGAAAGGTCTTCCTTCGTTGGTTCACTCCCCAAATGGCTGCAACAGCCAGAGCTTCACAGATCCAAAGCCAGGAGCCTGGTGCTTCTTCCTGGTCTCCCATGCGGGTGCAAGGGCCCAAGCACTTGGACCATCCTCCACTGCCCTCCCGGGCCACAGCAGAGAACTGGACTGGAAGAGGAGCAACCGGGACTAGAAGTGGTGCCCACGAGGATTAACCTACTCAACCATGGTGCTCAGCAACATTCTTACATATTCCTCTTTACTGTAGCCTCAAATCTACCCCCGATGGAGCGGGAAACCAACTATATTGGGTGCAACCGATTCAGCCTTGTGGATGGCTAAAGGGAGGTCTTTGTGGAGCTGAAAGCCCCACTCACCTGTTCAGGAGGAAGAATATTGCTTCTTAGGAGTTAAGATTTTTTTTTTTTTGGTATATACAGGTATTTAAGTTTATCTTAAACTTTCCTAATATAAAATATATGTAGTACACAAATAATAAATAATAACACCATATATAATACTATTTATTATAAATTGCTTGGATCAAATTGATTCTCATAGAAAGCTTTTGTTTATTTTTACTAAACTCTTTGTATGCAGGGACAAACTGCTTACAGTTCTGGCATGAATTTCCAAGATTCCTAGTAATATTTTGTAGCTACAACTGGAGACACTTCTCAGTTTGCCTGCGTATTAGCCTAACTTTAAAAATATTTCATTGATTTAATTTTTCCTGGCCATAATGGTGATTTTCTTTGATGTGAGAAGGTGAAAAATATAATGCTAAATAACAGACACTCCTGTGTTAATTTAGCAAGCAAACAATAGCTTCACATGTCTATGAGATCTTTTGCCTCTTAGAATGTGCAAAAGTAGCATAAAAATGCAAAGTACCCTCTATAATCTTGCTTTGCAGTGTGATTCTGTTTGCTTTTGTTAGGATAAAGGTCACCTTGAGGCTCCCTGGATACACATACTCTACTATCCAGCAGAGACAGATGACTAAATTCAGGTCAAAGAAGTCCCAGTAAGAGTATGTAAATAAAAGTTCTTGGGTGCAGGCAGGTGCACCTCATTGGAACCACATCTGGCTGCTAGTTCTGGACTGTATCTAGTCAAGAGGTAGAAAGTAGGAGGTCCTGTGTATTTGCTGGTATTCTAGCAGAAAAAAAATAGCATAAGGAATCATGTGTGGGAAGGAACTATAGAGTTAGGCTTGATTTTTTTCTTACCTTCCTTATACTCATTCTTTTTGTTGTTTTACTTCATCAGTTATTTTATTCAGTTGAAGAAAAAAGAGAGCATGAGAGAGAGGAGAGGGAGTTGAGAGAGAGGGAGAGAGAGAGATATTTCCCACATGCTGATTCATGCCACAAAAGCCTACAACATCTGGGCCAAGCCAAAGCCAAGAGCTGGGAACTCAATCTGAGTCTTCCACCTGGACATCAGGAACTAATTACTTGGAACTGTCAGCTGCTGCCTCCCAGAGTGCGCACAGGAGGAAGCTGGAACTGGGAGAGGAGCTGGTCTGAAACTCTGACATGGGAATCTAAACAGTGTCTAACTTGCTAGGCCAAATGCCTACTCCTTTACACTTAATTTTGTGTAGCTCCTTAATTTTGCTGACTCCTGAAAATCTGTGCTTATTCCATTACTTCTGAAGCTTAGACCTTCAGCACTCCTAGCCTGTTAAAAGAGCCTTTTGTCTCCTACCTTTGTTTGCACAGATAGCTTCCTCTAACCAGTCCTTTCTCTCTTTCGCAGTGATTTATATGAAACAAAATCCTGATTGTGTTAGTGCGGTCTTAAATGTTCATTGCTTGCCTACTGCCAAAAGAATACAGCTTTACCTCTTCAACATTTTCTGTGTACAAGGCGCTGTTTAAATATTGTGTAATCCGCATAGCAACTGAATGAGGTACTAACCCTTATCATCTCCATTTTACAAATCAGGAAACAGTTACAGAGAAATTAAGAACTCAGCCCAAGGTCACATAGTTGATAATTAAGAAGGCCAGGGTTTGGCCCAGGCAGTCTGATGCTAGACACCCTGTTTGTAAACATTATGCTGTGATGTTTCTAATCTCAGCTTCCTGTAAAGGCAGAGTACAGAAGAGAGTAGGCCCATTTTATCAACACAGGCCTTTGAATGTTTGCTGCCTCACCACTTTCTGTAAAAGGGAATGTTTGGAATTTTACAATCTAGAACTAACACTGAAAAACAGTGGTTCTTGACCTGTGTGTGAGTTGGAATAGTACTACTGGTCCTTAAGCTACTTGTTGGATTGGATGGTTTCAGTTTTAGTTGAGACACTGGATAATCTTAAATGTATTCCCAACACTAATATGTAATCTTTTCCTTTTAGCAGTGTTTTTTCTGTCCTGTACTGTTGACAGGTTGGGGCATACACTTTACTATAGAGAAAAATAGAATGACACTAGGTCTTGGTGAGCAGTTATTTTCTTTATGCTTTTGCCTAAGGCCATTGTGAGTTTCTGCAGTTGCAGAAGGTCAGGCTCCTGGCTTTGGCCTATCCTAGCCCTGAGTGTTGTAGGCATTTTAGAAGTGAACCAATGGATGGAATATATCTGTCTCTCTTTCTCTCTTTGCCTTTCAAATATGTGAGAATTAAGAAAAAAAAAAAAAAGTCAGGGGCCAGTACTGTGATGTAGGCTGAGCCTCTGCCTGTGGTGCTGGTATCTCACCTGGATGCCTATTCATGTCCCAGCTGCTCCACTTCCAGTCCTGCTCTCTGTTCATGGTTTGGGAAAGCAGGGGAAGATGGCCCAAGTGGTTGGATCCCTGCACCTGTGTGGGAGACCTGGAATAAGCTCCTGAGTCCTGGCTTCGGATCGGTGTAGGAACAGAAAACTTGTAAAACTCCTGATTTCAATGAGCCAGAGTTTCTTAGACTGTGCAGAATGCTTGAACTAGTAATGTGTTCTTTGTGATTATGCAGCTAAAGCAATTTTGTGTTCTTACACAAGACATGCTCCCTTCTCTACCCATCATAGCAGCATCCTGGATGACACCTCTGAAACTAAAAGGTAAACAAGACGGAAGCAAGCACATTTATTTGATCACGGTTTAATTGACATGGGAACCTTCTCAAATTGAGGACTCAGATCCAAGGTGAACTGTCCATTTTTATAGCTAGTCATGTAGAAATATGATTGATCGAGCAGTAATAGCCTGAGAGGAGGAACTCAGCAGAACTTGTCAGACTGTTCCTGCTCTCTCCATGCAGCATTCCTTTCTTCTGGGGTTGGAACAGGACCTTTTCTGGAATGGGGTGGAGGTGGGGGAAGTCTTGTGAGCTGTAATCAACCAATCAACCAAGTGGGCCGCAGAATTTTTTATGGGCAGCTCTTACACAAGGAAGCCCAGAGCTTGTTGAATTGGTATTTGTGGGTTTTGTGGCTTAGATAAGGTTTGAGTGTGTCTGCCAAGGGTTCATGCATTGAAAGCTTGATCCTGGAAGTGGACATGTAGGCAGTTGCTGGGACCTGTGGGAGACAGAGTGTAATGGGAGGTAATCAGGTCATTAGGGTTGCTACTCTCAGGAGAAATTAATGTCATTCTTGTGGGACACTGATTAGTTCTCAAGGGATGGGCTATTACAGGAGAGCAAGGCTGGGCTTTCCCTGCTCTCTTGTGTCCTGTCTCCCCTGTGATGGCTCCCTCTGGCACATGTTTCCACATGACCCATGTGCACATGCTCTCCCTTGTTGCATTGAGTTGTGAGCAGCACTCATGTCACATACACCTACTTGGTGAATTTAGCCAGGTGAGAAACACACATGTGCACACATGCCCATTCTCATCTAGCCATGAGCAGCACACAGGTGCCTACACACCCACTTGTTGCCTTTAGCACCGAGGAACACACATCTGCACAGTCACCCACGTGGTGCGTCTAGCTGTGAGTGTCACACGACATTCATGTTCACCCACTCGGCATTTAGCCTTGGGTGACACACGTGTGCACATTCACTTGCTTGGTACATTGAGCCCTGAATGACACACATGCACACTTGTACACTCACTGCATTTGGCTCTGAGTCACACATACACACCCATTTGGTACATTTAGCCGTAAACAGCACATACGTGCACACATACATGTTTGTTGCATTTATCTGTGTTGTACTGCTTCTGATACACTCAACCACGTGAACAAACAGAAGCACCAATACCAGGCTTCTTGGGGGACTGTTAAAAATAAGGCAGAATACATGAGAGGAAAACAGAAATAAAGAATGCAATAAGGAGCAAAGGTCAGCCTAATGGCTTGACTGGCCCTGATTTTATCCTCCCTTGAGGGAATACACCACGGGAATTGGGGGTAAGCAAGGTATGGCTCCTTGCTGTCAGCTGCTCTTTTATTTCCTTAGTGGCCTTTTCTCTTACCCTCTCCTCCACTCCTGCCTTCTTAGCCCCTCTCCCTCCCTCTTTTTTTTTCTCTGTAGTTGTCTTTTTCACTTTTGTCCCATTCTTCCTCAGCTTCCCTGGCACATGGACTTAACTTACTTCTGATATTCTTATTGTACATTAGCTCCATTAAAAGCATTGAAAAGAAATTATCATAATCATCAGGACTATGTTCAAGTGGTTTGAAACCCAGCTCCAAACTGTAGCGAGAAGACGCCCTGTGGTAACCTCACCTACTGTCACATACACCTGCTGGGTCTCTAGCTGGCATTTGAAAACAGGAAGATATGTCCTTCACCAGGCTTGCATTTTCCTGGTCGGTTTTGCCGGTAGGCCGTTTGTTCCTTATTGATTGGCTTACTTTCCTTGTAGAATTCATTTCGAGGTGGTTTTGTACCTATGCAATGCATTTCTGACTTCCATTTTCCATGAATGTATAACTGTTTTCCTTAAGACCTCTCATTTTTTTCCAGAACTGTGATGTAGTTCTTGCCTATTTCTATTGCACCATTAGCATCTTGTCCAAAACTCTTCCCCATAACTTTCCATCATCTTCATTTCTCTTCTGGAACATGCTAGCAGAACGTTTTCTGCTTGTTTTCCAAAATACCTAGAATCCTCTACTTTATCCATTTTTCTTCTTATTCATTTCCTGTCCCACTTTCTACATCTAAATGTATCAAAAATCAGACATTTTATTTCGTTTAATAAAATTTTAAACCATACAACAAATATATCAGAGTTCTTATATCGGAAAACTAGACATCCTGGGGGCCAGCATTGTGGCACAGCGGGTTAAACTACCACCTGCAGTGCTGGCATCTCATGTGGATATTGGTTCAGGTCCCGGCTGCTGGCTGCTCCACTTTTGGTCTAGTTTTCCACTAATGGCCTGGGAAAAGCAGCAGGAAATGGCTCAAGTGTTTGACCTGGTAAAAGCTCCTGGCTTCAGCTTGGCCGGGCAAAGGCCATTGTGGCTATCTGGAGAGTGAACCAGTGGATGTAAGATCTATGTCTCTGCCTCTCAGTCTGTAACTCTGACTTTGAAATAAATAAATAAATAAGTAAATCTTAAAAAAAGAGATAACTAAACATTCTGCAAAAACAACTTTATCTGGGATATTTATGACAGTTGGGAAGATGTTACATAAATGTACTATTTTCAACTATTGGCCTTGACTCTGGGTTATTCCCAGGAATACTAAATTAATTAAAAGCCAAGGGAACATTGTAGCATAAATTTACTTTTAAATGATGTCTGTCAGTTGTATTTATTGAAGACATTGTCACAGATTCTAAGGATCCAACTTAGAAGAGATAAGCTGGCCCTTAATTTAGTGTGAATTGAACCTTTGTCAGGTCTCTTTTCTCTTGCCCCTCCCCTGTTTAAGGAAAGAAATTTACTGTATGGTTAAATGCAGTGAAATTGAATTTTTTTAAAACCATAGGTGTTAAACAATAAAGATAATAGGCAAACACTTTAGCCATTAAAAAAAGAGACAGTTTTTTTTCTCTTAATTCTCAAAAATACCTTGTTGAACTTGTAAAGATCTGTGTGTCAGCAATTATGTAAAGGTAAAAATTCTGTATTGTGTTGATGTGCTGACTTTCCCCCTCCCTGGTTTTTGTCTTGCCTTTTCTGGAATGGGAAATGCTTCATGCAAGAAATAACTGAAGCATCCTCTACTTGAACTTGATCTTTTCCACAGATGACAGAGATGGCATATCAAAGCAAAGTTGCTAGAGACCTGCACTGAGAGGAGTTGGCTTATTATGAATAATTTTGTAAACTTACATCAAACTCCTTTCAATATGACTACTTTTGTTAACAAATCTTATTAGAGATTAGCACAATAGTTTCATAGAAAATGTCTAAGCTCAAACAACACTCTGTGATTAGCATTCTGGAGACAAAGAACTCTAAAGCTTGAAGGAGCCCTAGACTATTTCAGTGAACTCTGTTTTATTAAAAATACAGGCACTGAAAGGAGAAGTGAATTGATTGTTTTAGTGGAATTTGGCATAGATTTTGTTTTGTTTTTTTGCAACTACTAATTATATGTTTATTATCATGCTTAGGAAAAACTGAGGGCATTATAATTTTTTATAAATTATGAAGTATTTATTATTATAGTTTTCTATGACCGCTGCAAAGAATTGCAAGAAACTTAAGGGTTTCCAGCCACACTGAGCTATTAACTTGCATTTTGGAGGTCAGAGGTCATCAGATGGGACTTAGTGGTTCTGTTAGGGTGTCTGTAGGGCTGGACGCCTTGGGGAGGATCTGTGTTTTGCCCTTTTCCGCTTCCAGTGGTAACTAGTGCCCTTGGTTCATCAAGTCTTTTCTGTATTTTTAGCCAGCAATGCAAGGCCAAGCCTTTCTCACCTTGCTGCCTGTTGTTCCTTCTCTGTCTCCTGTTTCCACATCTCAGAATCTTAGGATGACATTGGGTTTGCTTGAGTAATTTAGGATAGTCTCCTGATCTCAGAACCAGCTGATGAGCAGTCTTCATTCCATCTGCAAACTGTTTGACTTGTAACCCCTCCTATTTACAGGTTACAGGGGATGGCGTCGTTATCCGACCACCACAAGAAGTAGTCACCTAAGTACTCATGTTAAAACATGACTCAAAGCAACTAAATGTTTAGTTGTTTGGAGGCACAGGTAGAGTTATTTGACTGTTTTAATTTCCTGTTTCTTCCCCTGTCGCTAACCCTTGTGTTTGAACATCCCCTTAAAGCTACTCTAGGGTGTTACTAAATATCAACGGTATAGGAAATGGCTAACATTCAGTTTTACCGGATTTGAAGTGGCTTCTCAGGTCGGAATATAAATTATGTTGGAGGGAGTTTTGGGTTATCAGAATTTGAGTGAATCAAGCATGCTCTCCTTGTGCACAGTCTTACTTTATTAATTTGTAGTAGTACCTTCCCTGGGTATATATCAATAACTAAGTATGTAAGATAACCTTTTGTTTCTTGATAGATGGCTTAATATATGCTTTCCCGCTAGATAAAATAAATGGAAGGAAGCACTCATTTGTAGTGGTCATTTCTTTTTTTTTCAAGGTTAGATACTGGCCTGGTCTTGTTAATCTTGCAATAGATATTGTGATCTTACATTTCTACAAATGTGAAAAGTACATTTATCATTTCCAGTCACCAAATACCTTGTTTCAAAGTTGTGAAACTTATCAAAAGAAACTTATGTGGGAAACAAACTTATCTTGGTGAAATCAGATACATTAAGACTTTTTTTCAAAAAGGTGTTTAATGTGTATATTGAAATCTCTTGGCCTGGAGTGGTGTTTCTGTTTGGAACAAAGATTTTAGGAAATTATTTCTGCTTGAAATAGAAACACTGCGACTTTCAAAGGGTTGGCAAAAATCTTACTGAAAGAAAGTGCCAAAAGCTAGTTTGGGAGGTGATTAAGAGAAAACTGTGGGACTAGTGGAAATCTGTTTTTTGAGTAGGCATATCTGGAAATGAATTACCAGTAAGGAGGTTTAGGGGCTGTTCACAGAATTCATGGACTTGTTGATGGTTTTGGTAGGAGATTCTTTTCTGTAAATCTATTCCAGAGCAATTTTCTATTCATAAGGCTTTACATCAAAGAAATAGACTTAGCAGTTGCATAAACTTGAACACAGCATAAAGAGTCTGCCTAGAGCCAAATTAGACTACTTGGAAACAGACATTAAATGACAAGAAATGTCCACTTAAAGTATTGGCAGGCACTCATAAATTTCCATTGAAATTGGAATTTTGTATAAGGTTGTGTATTATTATTCATATATATATTTATTTGGTAACATCGACGTAACAACCTGTTAGTCTTTCTAGAAATTGTGAGTCTTTTATTAGTTTGTCCTGATGACTCAGTCCTCAGTAAAAATATATTTTCCTCTCCATTGTCAACTAATATTTCACAAGAAAGAATTTTTTTTCCTTATTTTATAAGAACATGAGTGTTTGATAATTGCCAGGGGTTATACTTGGTAGATGTAGGTAGAGTATACATTATAGATGGCAGATGGTAGGTGGAGGATATTGAATATAAGCAAATTTGATACCTGACTTCATGGACTTTATAGTCTTAAAGTGAAGATATGTATTAATTAGTTAGGTATATGAGGACCTTTAGAAATGGAATAGGAAATGTATAGTATGTAAAAATTATGTGTGGACTTCAATTTTTTATGCACCAAAATAAACATCCTTTTACTTCTACTTTTTCATGTACTTTTTGAAATCCCCTTGTACAACATTCAGTGTGCAGTGTGAAAGACAGGTGTATGCTGATATGGTGACTCTGGAAGATCTTCAATAGTGTGATATGTGATACGAGGGATCCCTAGAAATTGATGAAGAGAAGTTGGGGAGAGGGCAAAGCTTCCTGTTTCATGGAACAGCATGTGGAACACCCTAGTAGCTCGCCAGAGTTGGAGCTCCCAGAGTAGAAAGGAGGAGAAGGTTTTGAAGGAGATGAGGTGGAACCCAGTGTACGTAGGGACTGTGGGAGATCATGAAAGGGGTGTAATAAGGGGGTGGTGTTTATAAAATTAGATTTTAGTTTCAAAAGATGATTTGGGCTGCAATATAGAGAGCAGAGGGGAGGTTGTAGGAGTGGCCATGGGGACATGAGTAATCCAGGTGAGAGGAGTTGGTTAGTACTGTAGGATTTGGAGAGAAGAGGTTGTATCTGAGAGAGAAGCTCGGATCTCGAGACTTGAGGATGGAGTGGATGTGGGGAGGAGGGAGAGGGAGAATTAAGACTCAATCTTGGGTTTTCCTTGGCTTCCAAATATGAATGACATTTTATTACTGGGACAGGGAGACCTGAAGAGGATCACATTTGGGCGTGAGAATGGGGGTGCAGATTCTAAGTATGGATGCGCATATGTTTGAAATACCTTCCTAACACACATGTAGAGATCAGTTAGTTGATTGGGTACTTACATAGATCTGGAGGACAGAGGGAACTTCTGGTTTAGAGAATTTAAAAACTTTAAGGAAAAGACTACTTTAGCTTGTAGTAGAAGCTGTTGACAAAAATGAGAAATTCTAGTTGCTAATGAAAGGACTATGGATCTGCAAAGGAAATCTAGGAGTGGCCAGAAAATTTGGAAGACACTAGTAGGTATGCGTTATAGAAACCAAGAATGTAAAGTGAAGGGAAGGCATCACCAGTGTTGAATTCTACTGAAGCAGCAGGAATACTAAGGGCTGAAAGTGGACATTGCCCAACGGGACCTTAGACAAAGTGATTTTCAATGACTCAACCTTGCAAATTTTCTTATGGTGGGATGTGATTCTTCTGGGGGTGGATATGTAAACTTATGCAAGTGCTCATTTGATAGTGTATAGAATTCTCATCCATTTGCAGGATTTATTTCTTTTCTTGTATGATATTTATTTTACCTTCTCAAAAACTGAACTGAATGAAATTAGCAAAATAGGATTTGCTGTTAATAGCATACCGTTTTCTTGATATGAGCATATTTTTATTTATTACTCTTGCCCAAAATAAAATAGTAAAAGCTTCTTTTATAATTTATAGTATCTGGCAGGGTATATTTTATTTATATGTTGTTATTCTCTTTAAGTTTTATTGAAGTTTTGCATATATTATGTGTCTTACTGAAAGACAATACTTGTTTTTTTTTTTACCTGCACCCGCAACCCTTTCAATTCATTCAAACTGCATATACAGTTTTTCACTAGGACAACCATATTCTTTTCCTCTGTACTCTTGAAATCATAGTTCCCTCCCCCATATCCATTTAGAAAATAGTTGATTAAAAAAGTGTACATATGTGACCATGTCTACTCTTCCACTCCCTACATATAAGGATCTGCATTGCTCCCTGTTTTTCCTTTACTCTGACATTTCAAAGGCCTGAAGTGTATCCACATAAAGTTGATCTCCTGGGGAGAGCAGGAGGCCTCTGTCCATTATTTGTAGGCAGTGTTTCATCTATAATTACTTTATGTTTAGATTAAAAAGTCTATCTGTTGACATATTCATCTTTGCCATTCTTGCCCATGCTGATTTGCTTTGTGCTGGTATGCATAGTCTGACAAGTGAATTCATAGGTTAGATGCTATATGCAGTATGTTTTCCTCCTGTTGCATTTCTCCTGCTTGTAACTGGGGCATTGACAAAGCCTTGCCAGTAGATATTGTGTCTACAGATTCAACTACGTAAACTGGCTACAAAACACCACATGGTAGTTTTTTCCTTTTGCCTGACTGATCCTGTGAGGACTTGCTTCATGTAAAGATAAGCAGTGCAGCCGCCTAGGGACCCAAATTCAGAAGAAAGTTTATACTTGATATTTAACATTCTGTGATTGCTGCCTTAAGATCCTTATTTATATTAGATACAGGTTTTGTAAATGGGAAACCCAGTGATACTGTGGAACAAGAATTGGTGGCTTGGACACTCTGCTCACATGGTGGAGTGCCTTGTGTGACTTCCTGCCTTGGCTTCCTGATGGTTTTTCTCCTTCCATCCCAGACTTTCTGCTGTTTGCCCCTGGAGGATACTTGGTGTGCAGGTGTGGGGATGGTTGTGTTGGGCAAGTGCCTACTGCTTAGTGATTATTATATAGGGCAGCAGGCACCTGTGAGGAACTGTGATCACCCCATGCGCATTTCCATGCTCAAGAGAAGCTGACATTCAATAGCAAATAAAAAATAAATACCATGACAGCTCAAGAGAGACACTTCAGAAGAAAGGTAAAATATTTTTTCCTAATTTTTCAGCAAGAGGGCCACATTTTCATTTTGTTTTGGGCAAGTTAAGTAGTTGGCTTTGGCAATTGTTAATAATGAGTGGGTGCCTAGAGATATACTTCACCTTTATGACTTACTGACTGTATTATTAGAAATAAAAAGCTTTCAGCAAGATTTTACAGGTTTTTTTAAAATAATTTATGGGCAGATCTTTCTATTTAGAACCCTAAAGAATTCCCAGATATCTTATCGTAATAATTATCTTTCTATAGATCAAGCTGTTAAGTCTTTAAATTTATGTTTCATTAAAATTTTTGTTTCAAGTTGAGCTATTCTCATAGTATAAGAAATTTGAATTAAAAAATATGGATTTATAAAATCAATACAAACTTTGTGAACTATTTTTTTTAAATTTATTTATTTGAAAGGCAGAGTTACAGAGAGAAAGAGAGAAAAGGAGAGATTTTTCCATTTGCTGGTTTACTCCCCAAATGGCTGCAAAAGCCCAGGCTGGGCTAGGCCGAAGTCAGGAGCCAGGAAGCCTCATCCAGGTCTCCCTGCATGGGTGCAGAGATCCAAGTACTTGGGGCATCTTCTGCTGCTTTCCCAGGTGCATAAACAGGAAGTTGGATTGGAAGTGGAGCTGCTGGGATTCGAACTTTTACTCATAGGGGATGCTGGCATTGTAGGTGGCAGTTCTACCCATTATGCCACAGTGCTGGCTCCTGGACAACTATTTTTACCCTGACTTGACTGAAAAAGTAAAGTATTTGCTCACTGAAGATTAGTTAAAAAATTGTTTGAAAGGCAGAGAGGGAGAGAGGAAGGGAGGGAGGGAGGGAGGGAGAAAAGAGAGAGAGAGAGAGAGAGCGAAAATGGCCTCAACTGCAGCCTTGGGCCAAGCTGAAGCCAGAGCAGGGAACTTCATTTTAATCTCCTAGGTGGGTGGCAGGGGCCCAAGTACTTGAGGCATCTTCTGCTGCCTTCCTAGATGCATTAGCAGGAAGCTGGATTGGAATTGTCACAGCCAGGACTCGAACTGGTACTGTGATATGGGATGTAGGAGTTGCAAGTGGTGGCCTAACCCACCGTGCCAGAACACTGGCCTTTCCCAAAAATTCTCCGCCATGATCTGTTGAAATGGATTCATTTCGGCCGGCGCCGTGGCTCACTAGGCTAATCCTCCGCCTAGCGGCGCCGGCACACCAGGTTCTAGTCCCGGTCGGGGCGCCGGATTCTGTCCCGGTTGCCCCTCTTCCAGGCCAGCTCTCTGCTGTGGCCAGGGAGTGCAGTGGAGGATGGCCCAGGTGCTTGGGCCCTGCACCCGCATGGGAGACCAGGAAAAGCACCTGGCTCCTGGCTCCTGCCATCGGATCAGCGCGGTGCGCCGGCCGCAGCGCGCTGGCCGCGGTGGCCATTGGAGGGTGAACCAACGGCAAAGGAAGACCTTTCTCTCTGTCTCTCTCTCTCACTGTCCACTCTGCCTGTCAAAAAAATAAAAAAAAAAAAAAGGATTCATTTCATGACTTTATATCTGGAGTTTTTTTTTTTTTCCCCATTCTAACTTTTCTACACCGTCACTGCCTCCTCTCTCTGCCCTCTGCTCTTCATGAACTTTTCCTTTACCTTTCATTGTCTTAAGTTTCTGAGCTGCCTTTGTTGAGAATTATAAATTTTGTATGATTGCTTTATTGAAGATCATATTTGCTTTGCACAGGGACTCTTAATATAGCAGAGTGCTGTTTAGCTGCCCATGGCAAAAGCTCAGGCCTATTTTTAAACACAGGAAACTCATGAAAAAGAGTAAATTGGCTTTAACCTTTCAATCTGTAACTTTTGTGACCTGTGTTAAGCCCATGCCTGTAAATCTAAAATGCTTATGTTGTGTTGTTGTCGTCATCTTTTTAACTTTAGCTGCAGTAATCTTATTTTCTTCTGAATAAAAATAGAGATAGTATTACTCTTACTTGTCTTGAGTGGCAAGAGTTAATCATGCTTGTACTACAGGTACTCTCTAGGGAATGTACTAGAGCCATTGTGTGGCCATCTGTTATTGTTTTTTTGACTTAAAAGCTTTGAAAGATCTTGTGAAATACACACTAATGAGATGTTAAAATTTGTGAGTTTATGAATTTTTATTTATAGTCATATCAGTACATGGATGTCAGAGATCTGCCCTTTTGATTTCATCCAAGTTGGCTTTGTGCTTCCTTTGATATCTCCTAAGCCAGAGCATGTAAATGAATGGCACTGGTTATTATTGCATCGTTTTCCTTCTCAACCGTCCTAGGAAGCTTAAGGAATTTACTTTGGTGTCCATGCCACCATTTACGTAGTTTATGACCCTGCATTTTCTGTAGAGGTTAGACTGCTCCTCTGATGTAATAGTTGAGTTTGGGGAATTTTTAATGATTTTATAGTTGAAGCAGCTGCTGAACTATGTAAATACATATATAGCATTTTATTTACTGTAATTTGGCCTAGTGCCTAAAATAGTGTACAATAATAGATAAGGGATTTGCATTCCAAACATAATTTAGTTTATCTCTCAGCTTGTCATGAAATTTATGAGTGGCATCATTTATCTAAAAGGGAAGTCTGATTTTCATAGAAACAGCTGAATTATTATATAAAAGCTAAATGAAATTTGAATGAAAATGCTTCTGTTTTCTCACTTTCTAATAGCTACCTTAAATTTATGTTGTCACCTTAAATTTATATTGTCATCTAGATGGGCACATTACTTTATTCTTTAAAATTTTAATTAATTTTTATTTCATAGGCATACATACATACACAGAGGGAGATGGTTGGAGAGAGGGAGGGAAGGAATGAGGAGGAGAGGAGAGACAGAGAGGAGAGGGGAGAGGAGAAAGAAGAAAGGGGAGAGGGGAGAGGAGAAAGGGAGAAGAAGCGAAATATATTTTTTAGTTCACTCCCCAAAGGCTTATAACAGCCAATGCTGAACCAGGCCAAAAGTAGGAGCCTAAATGGAACTCCATCTAGGTCTTCTACATGGTGGCAGGGTCTTAACTACTTGACCCCTCACCTGCTGCCGCCAAGGGTGCACATTAGTAGGAAGGTGGAGTTGGAAGTGGAGCTGGGTCTTGAGGTGGTTCCTTTGATATGGGATGCTGGCATACCAAGCAGAGTCCTAACTGAACACCCACCCCTATTTAACTTCACAGAATAAATGTGCTCTATTTATTATTCCTTGTATAGGAATAGTATTAAATTGCAGTTCATAGATTAGTTCAGTGAAGCCTTGATAGTTTGAAGAAATGAATATACACAAAAGACATTCAACATATGTAAGCAGAGATAGAAATCTTAAAATAGCCTTAGGAGTAGCATGTTGTAGGTTGCCAGGTGATCAGAGCACTGGCTTCAGACTTAATTTTAACTATTGTAATAGAGACAGTGGTTAGTATCAAAGAAAAGAAAGAGTATAGGATACACTGGAAAAGGCAGTGCTGGATTCTCCCAGATGTGCATCCATTGTACCACCTCTCGACCCTTTCTGTATCTGATTATCTGCATTTGTCATATTGGGGGCATTACCTTCTAAGAATTTTTAAAATGCCTTATATCTCCCTTCTTGATGTGTTTATTGAGGACAGGTATATATTGTTGCTTTCTTTATAGTACCTTTGAGAACCCAGTTACTCAATAAATTTACCATGTGTCATGCTCTGTGATAGGTGTTAGAGATGAAGGACTCAAAAAATGTTTAAGGTAGAAATTAAAATTTACTTGTATTTTCCCGGACAGTGTTCCATTTTCCACTCCATTTATTTTGTGTTCCTTCTTCCTCATGCATTCTAACCAATCTCATTTTTTTCTGCTGTCTCTCTCCCATTACTCCACCTATACTTGTCCAAGTGGTTGCAACCAGCTGCATGTGCCTTTTGAGCTCTTATGATATTTCTTCTCTAAATTGAAATCTTAATAAATACATGGTAGATATGATATGAAAATAGTATCAGTATCTAATTTCTATACTTACATATCAAAATGGTAATACCTTGTATGTATTCTGTTACATGAAATACTATTAAATTCATGTACCTTTTGCTTTCTAAAATCTAGCTACTAGAAAATTCTATACATGGACCTAATATATTTCTATTGGAGAATGCTGCTGTAGATTCTTTTATTGATTTTTCTACTAATTCTCTTAGGATAGCTTCCTATTCATTCTTAGTTCTTAAAAAATATTTTCATGGGGTCCTGAAATTAGAAAACTGAAAGGTTTCCTAAAACCATCTTTAAAAACATTAGATGGAATATTGCTCAGTGCTAATAAGCCATGAAGTAGTTTATTGCTTGCTCCCATATAGATGAACCTCAAAGAATTATGCTAACTAAAAGAAACAAAACACAATAGACACATATTATATGATTTTCATTATATGTGAAATGTCTAGAGCAGACAAATTTTTAGGGACCAAAAGGAAATGAGTGGGGATGGGAGAAGTGAAGAATGACTACTAATAGGTATAGCTTTCTTTTAGGGGAGACAAATGTACCATTAGACAGTGACAATTATTGCACAATTCCTTATCTATTAAAAAACATTGAATTGTACTTTGAATTTTATTGTATGCAAATTATTTTTCAAGAACTGTTAAGTATTGTATCATGCTTATGACACTAAAGGGTCTGCTGTTCGTCTTGTTTGATGCTGTGCTCCCATTTTTCCTACTCCTTAGGACAAATGGTCTTACCCTTTATGAATTAATTTAGATTTCCTAGAAATTAAGTATAAGTCCTTGTTAATAGCGATACTCATCAGGTGCTTTCATGTTATAAAACTGATAAATACATGTCAATGTGTGTTGCAACTTCTATAAACAGGTACAATATCTTCTTAAAATTAGCGGCTAAGGGTATATCACAGGCTCTTGGTACAGTAAAATCAAAAGTTTATTTTGGTGCCAAATATTTTGAAATTCATGAACAGTTTTCCTGTAATAAATATTTCTACAAACTTATAAAAGACTTCCAATATGTGCAGAAAAAATATTTCCATACAAGGTTTCTTCTTAAGGAAACTTGGTAACCAATGCTTTTAATGTATATATTAAATATATTGAAGTATGTGTATATGTGTATATCTATATGTATGCCTATCTATCTATCTATCTAAGAGACTGAACTCTTATCTGCTGGTTTGCTCCCCAAATGCCTGCAGCTGGGAGAGGTCCAAAATGAAGAGCTGGGAGCTCAATCCAGCTTCTAAGTGGGTGACAAAGATTCAACTACTTGAGCTGTCACCATTGTGTCTCCAGGTCTGCATGACTAGGAAGCTGGAGTCATGAGCCAGAGCTGTGTGTAGAAGCCAGGTACTCCAACAGGGAATGTGGTCATCTTAACCAGCATCTTACCTGCTAGGCTGCACACCCTCACCTTTGAATGTGTTTCTAATGCATTTTTATAGCTTTATTTATCCTTTAATCCTCAGTGATGTTCCTCAACATCATTGTTGATGAATTGTGACTTTACATTAGGACATCTGGATTTCAGACACATAAAAATGTAACAAAAGAGAAAAACCTGTTTTACAAGGTGGTTACAAATGTCTATACTACAAATGTATAAATATGTATTTTCCCCAATATCTTGATAATACAGGGTCTTTGTGCTGAAAAGAAACATTTTGAATAAATTGTTCCATTATAAGAAATGAAAAAAGATGAGTGTGAAAGTAATTTTTAAAGATTTTTTTAAGCTGCATTTTTTCTTTCACTACTTTCCTTTAAAGTTTGCTGTAAACTACAGTATTTTAAGTTAATATTTTTATGTTTATGCCTCTAAATGTTCATGAGTTCCTATCTTTCCTCTGGTTTTGAGATAGTTTACTTTTCTAACCTTTAAAATAAATACATGGGGCTGGCACTGAGGCATAGTAAGTAAAGCCACTGCCTGCAGTACTGGCATCTCATATGGGTGCCAGTTCGAGACCCGGCTGCTCCACTTCTAATCCAGCTCTCTGGTATGGCCTGGGAAAGCAGTAGAAGATAGATAGCCCAAGTGCTTGGGCCCCTGCACCCGTGTGGGAGACCTGGAGGAAGCTTCTGGCTCTTGGCTTCGGATCAGCACCATTTGGATGAGTGAACCAGTAGATGGAAGACTTCTCTCTTCTTTTTCTGCCTCTCTCTATCTCTGCCTTTCAAACAAATAAATATTTAAAAAATACATAATTAAACAGCAATAAAACTAGTATGAACTTTGATTCATTTGAGCTAAAAAAAAGTGAAGGAATGAAAGTTTGATGGAAGTTTCGTTTTTTATCTTTCTTAACAGTAGTTCAGTGACTTCAATTGGGGAAATGTTTTTCTGGCATCTTCTGTAGTAGCTACACTAGGAAAGCAGTTTTCTCTGTTCAATTAGGTTTGCGTTGCCTCTTCAAAGTGAAGAAATTTTATAGTCAATTGAATTGGGTCAGTGACTTAGTAGCAAATCCCTTGAATTTGTGATGACATTTGTATATCTATGTTTGTTTATTTTATTTTATTTGAGAGAGAGAGAGAGACAGAGAGAGAGAATGTCTTCTACTCTAGTTCACTCTGTAAATGCCTGCAACAGCCAGGGCTGGGCCAAGTTGAAGCCAGGAGCCAGGAATTCAGTAACTCAGTTCTGGTCACCCAAGTAAGGGAATTGTCTCCCAGGATGTACGTTAGCTGGAAGCTGGATTGGTAGTGGGAGAATTGGGACTCCAGCCAGCACTCTGTTATGGGATGTGGGAGTCCCAAGTGGCGACTCAACCTCTGTGCCAAAACCTGCCCCTTGTCTTTAATGTTTACTTCTTTAGGAAGGAAAATAATGTGCTTGATGATTTTCTCACTGTACTTGGGCCATGTGATGAATTTAATAGTCAGTAATACTTTGTGATGGTCCAGAACTTTGCATCTTTTCTCATTAATTATTGACTTTTGTCTATAGTGTAATGTTGTTATTTTAATAGATAAGCACCACTGTTGTGTTGCTTATTCGAATTAACAATCTATCAAGGTTTATCACTTGGAGAAATGAAGGAGGTTAGTGGCTTCTTGCAGTCCGAGAGGTTGCAGCCAGCCTTTAGTCCTACCCTGTTTCACTGATCCAGATGACTCTGCCTGTGGTAGCTGTGGGTATCAGTTTGTATAATCGTTGTGGCTTTGAGTAGAGACGCTTTAATGTCATCATTTCAGGTTCCATAGAAAGAACCCAGAAGTGAGAGAATGGAGCTCCAAGGTGTAACTTGGTAAGGTAGAACAGTGTGTATTGGCGACTGTGGGTCTCCCACTTGCCTTCCTGTTTTCTTTTGTCCATTGTTAGTAGTGGGCATAAAAACTGTGGCATATGAGGAATTTGGGGAAGTTTTGTTACTACACCCTGATCTACAATGAAGCTAGGTATAGTAATTAGTGTGCTAATCTAAATGAAAGGACGTATGGATTTATTGGCCCTTTAGAATTTGCACAGGGGCTGGTGATGTGATGCAGTGGATAAAGCCACTGCTTGCAGTGCTGGCATCCCATTTGGGCTCTAGTTTGTTCCGGCTGCTCCACTTCTGATCTAGCTTCCTGTTAATGTGCCTGGGAGAGCAGTGGAAGCTGGCCCAAGTGTTTGGGCCCCTGAACTAATGTGGGAGACCCAGAAGAAGCTCCTGGTTCTTGGCTTCAGATTGGCCCTGGTACTGCCATTGTGGTCATTTGGGGAGTGAACTAGTGGATGGCAGATCTCCCTGCAGTCCCCCCACCTTCAAATAAATATGTCTTTTTAAAAAAGATTTATTTACTTATTTGAAAGAGTTACAGAGAGAGGTAGAGACACAGAGAGAGAGAGGTCTTCCATCCACTGGTTCACTCCCCAAATGGCCGCAATGGCTGGAGCTGCACCAATCTAAAGCCGGGAGCCAGGAGGCAGGAGCTTCTTTTGGGTCTCTCATATGGGTGCAGGGGCCCAAGGACTTGGGCCATCTTCTACTGCTTTCCCAGGTCATAGCAGAGAGCTGGATCGGAAGTGGAACAGCTGGGACTAGAACTGGCACCCATATGGGATGCCGGCGCTTTAAACCAGTGCTTTAACCAGCTGTGTCATAGCGCTGGCCCCATAAGTAAGTCTTTAACAAAAAGAGAATCCACCACTTGTGATGCCAGCATATGAGTGCTAGTTCATGTTCTGGCTGGTCTACTTCCAGTCTAGCTCCCCGCTAATGGCCTGGGAAAAGCAGTGGAAGATGGCTCAAGTGTTTGGGCCCCTGACACCCACATGGGAGACCCGGATGAAGCTCCTGGCTTCATCTTGGCCATTGTAGCCATCTGGGGGATGAACTAGTAGATGGAAGATTGCTCCCTTTCTCTAACTATGCCATTTAAATAAATAAATAAAATCTTTTCTTTAAGAGCTTGGAGAAACAGAGAGATAATGAAATTCTTTTTTCTTTTCTAGGTGGGGAGTTTGCCAGGGATCCCCAAACACTCATCATTTATCCATTACCTGCTTCATAGTAAATTCCTGGTCATTTTAACTCACAGTACTCATCTTTATTCCAACATTCAAGCTGTGAGAATGGCTTATTATATGCATGTAATTTTAGCATAAATTCATGCATTTCCAAAATTCTGTGGGCTTTAGCAATCTAATGTTATCAAAAAGGTGCTAATCATTCTGTATGTCCCTTTTTATTGGTAGTAGCAATGGGTATAGGGGACAATAAAGAGATGAGCATAATGGAGTTACTCTGTGGTTTTCTTAAATTGGGTGATTCTTTTTGTTCCTCTAGTTTTGTTGAAGTATAAGTGACTAATGCAAGTTATATATATTTATGTACCAGGTGGTGATTTGATACATGGATACAATGGATAATGATTACCACATGCAAATTAACTAACATTTCCTTCATTGCACATAGTTAACCTTATTTGTGTGTGTGTGTGTGTGTGTGTGTATGTGAGCATGGTAAGCACATTTAAGATCTACTTCAAATGGCATGCATTTTTAATATGAACAGTTTAAATGTGGTAGGCATTTGTTTCTTGTAAACATCAAGCTATCTGACTTAAGGTCTTTTCTGGTATTAATTTTTAATATCTTAGTATGTAGTCACCTACCATATGTTGTGGGTATATGACTAGGTAACGTATACTCTGTGAGGAGAGTTCTATCTTTTTATAAACTATACTTTGTAATAAAATGAACTGGGCTGCTCAGTTTCATTGATAAGAAGTGTTTGTCAGTTGATTAATTCTTTATCTATGTTCCCTTTCCTTGATTTGTTCCTTTCTTTTTCTAAAATATGTTGACCGAATTTTCATTTTTGAGGAGGGAAGAGCACTTATTGCTTGATTTTTTTTTTTTTAAATCGAAGTTGCTGTTGTTTATCTTTACAGTCTGTAGTATTAGAAGTAGAATGCTTGTCTCTATGGAGACCATAGTGTTGCCTCAGTAGAGAAAGTTGAGGATACAAACTGGGAGGCTCATTTCCTCATTTCCCTGCTTTCTCTACTGCTTGTACATTTGACAGTAAACTGGTGTTTGAGGGCAGTACACGTGGGAGTGTTAAGGAGTTAACATTAATAGTGCCCTGGCTAAACAGATGGTGTAATTAGCCCACAATGGGGAAGAACAACGTTTTCATGTTTGGATGAAAAGGGCTCACTGTGGGTGGTAGAGTAAGTGGTTCCAAGTGACAGTACCTTAGGAAGATTGGGAGAGTGACAATTTTATAGCTCATGATTTAGGCATTTATTTATGGGTACCTGCACATATACATACTATCCAAACCTATTTTAATGTAATCTTATTTTTAGGGGAAAATTCTCTTTAACTGATGTACAAATGACTATTAATTCAGCTTAGCCCAGGAGACATAGTTAAATACTGTGGAGGATATAGAAAATAATTTAGTCTTTATATTCAAGTAGTTAATATTCTGGGACAAATTTATAGGACAGTGGCTAGTACATGATCTAAGAAACATTTTTGTGGGAAAATATATTGTGATCATTAACTATATGACTACTTAGCTGAGTTCAGTATTCTTCACAAGGAAACTATTTTCAGTAAGACAGTGGAAAGAATTTAAAGAACTGAATCTGCTCCTTCAACTTGCTCAACATTATTTCTTCCCTGTCTATGTGGAATGAGGTTTGCTTTTGTCAAATTTGATTTGTTCTAAACTTAGTTGTATACTTTTATGCAGCACGAAAAGTGATGCAGCAAGCAAGAAAATAATCAAATGAATAAAGAGTTTGATGAGCCTTTCTGTTTGTATAAATTGAAAATATTTTCCTTGTAATATGGAAGTTGAAATTGGTTGTATTCTGTGTTGTTTAGATAGATCTTACTCAAATTTTTATAATAATGTAAATTTAGAATAATACCTCACACTTTGGTAATTATTAGATATTTGCAGGGATTTTTTTCCCCTTGTCAGCCCATCTGCTCCTATGGTACAGTCATAATGCAGAAGCATTGACATCTCCATTATTTCCATGGCAACAAATTGATGTCAGGATCCCACATTTGACTTCACTGCAGGACCAAATAGGATTTGGATTACAGGGGTGGGCTGGGAGTTCTTATTGAAGCAGTGTCTTTCAGAAAGAAAAATAGGAATATCTTTGGGAAAATAATTTTGTGTATTATTTTTTAAATTTATGATTACTTTTATAGAGAAAAATATAAAATTGTACATAAAGTATGTGAATAAACGTTTTTCTTTCTAAATATACAAAGACAAAATGAAGACCATTTGCTTGATATGAAACAGCTCCAAATGAAACCCTGAATCTAATTTCACCAAAAAACCTAAATGGGTAAAACTTAAACAATTGTCAGTATTACACAACAGGAGGAGTTCAGAACCATTATATATGTAGTTAAGTAACATACCTATACATGTGTATGATTCTTCAGCTTTAAACTACGTAACCTCTCTGTCTGTTGTTTGGGACACCACAATTATTGAATGAACTCTGGGAGTATAGCTTCAGAGGCATTGGGGTATGTGGGGAGCAACTCAGACTAGACTGTTACTGGAATTAAGACTTATTCTATGCATCTGCTCTCCCACAATATGGCGCTGGGAGAGGAGTAAACAGCTTCTACGCAGCTGTCTCTCGCCAACTTGAGTGATGACCTGCAGGAGTTGATCCTGCTCCTGATTGGAGGAGAGCAGCGTGCTCGGCGTGTGGGTAGCAGAGTTGGGATTGGCGGAAGAGGACTATAAAGGAGGAGAGAGATGGCATGCACAAGGAACACCTGAGGAACATCTGAGCAGCCCCCGAGAGAGCCGGCCGGCGGTGTGCCGCTCCCCCGCGGAAGTGGGGAAAGTGGCAGGGGGAACCGCCCTTCCACGGAGGTGGAAGGGTCGGTAGCCAACCCAGGAAGAACCAGCAGCAAACCCGGGGAGGGCCGAGCAGACAAAAGAACAGCGCAGGGTCCTGTGTCGTTCCTCCGCGAAGAGGGGGAGCGACAGGGGTATTTTTCCTTTCTTAAGTTATTTTGTGTTATAATAAAAAGTATCTTGTATTCTGTTATTTATTTCACATATAACTCTACTCATTTATTGTTGACACTCAGAGTAAACAATTAGATTTAATTTCAAGTAACAAATTTTGTTGAATGTAAAACTATTTCTGATGTTTTCCTATTCTGTAGCCCTTGGTAGGTAACTTGTCAAAGGTTGTTCTCGTGTTTAGGTTCACTTGGCTTCTGAATACCTGGCTTGATTGTGAGGGCAGGAATTGTGTCTTCTTTACACTCCTATCATCTGGTACCTAGTGGATATTTTAAATCTGTTCATTGAAAATTAGTTGTTTTCTTATAAATTGGCAACCTAAGAGTATTTATGGCTTCCTCCCATTCCACTGTTTTTTTTTTTTTTTTTTTTTTTTACTTTATCTGTTTGGAGGCTTCATGAAAAGCAAACTGAAAAGAGCTGGCTTATGATACATAATTGGTGATAATCCTGTTGCTGTTTCTCTATGAACTTCTTTTGATAACTGAGTTCACACAATGGATTGTGTTATACGTTAGGTGGCTACTGGGTGAACCTGTCCTGGAACTTGGGAAATTAGGTGTTCAAAAGTAATGTGGTTGCTATATAAGTGTCTCTGGACAAGTTACGATATAGGTATCTTCAGGATGAAAGTATTTTCTCTTTATTGTACAGGACAAACACCACCAATGATTATGTTCTTCCTTCCTTCAAAATAACTTGCATGTGTTCCCTTCTGTTAATTATTACTTGAGATGATAGGATGTGAATAAACTCCTAATAGTTTGCTTATTTACACACAGCTTGATATTCCTGTGCATGTTCCCTGTGAAGATGATTGCCCATGTAAGTCAGGGGATTACTTTGCACCTGACATTCTACCAAAGTGATATACGTGCATCATCTCATTTCCTTTAACATTTCTAGGGGAGTCTACTGTTGTTCTTCCAGACATAACAGGGGGAAGGAGAGGTAGAGAAATGCAGATACAGTGGAGCAGCTGGGATTTCAGTTGGATTCTGTAATCAGAGCATTGCTATTGGACTCATACACAAATCGATAGGTCATTTAAAGTAGGATATGTGGATAATGCTTTTAATTTTTATTCTTTTCAATATTACAAAGTCACCTTCTTACCCAATTTGTAGACTTCCACACTGTAGCTCCTGAAAGGGAGTGGTAGCTTTTTTACCTGCAGCATCCCCTGCTTTCAAGGTCAGAGAAGCAAATAATTAGCATGATGCTAAGAAAATGAGTGTGCTTAATGATAAGAACTTATAATGAGATTTCAAATGAGCAAATATACCCATTTTAGGTTCATTTAATTTTTTCCTGTGCAGCTTAATAGCACTGCAGTAAAAACTTGCTAATTTAGATGAGTTGTGGGCAACACCTGTCTGAATTAACTGAAAATCTGAGTCACAGAATAATCTTACAGAAATTAAACTTTATTATTTTTCTGATAGATGTATATATAATTAGCCTATCATTTAGGAACTGGAAAAACTAGGCTCCTGAGTTACTTACTTTGAGTTTCTTTTATATAAGCATTCCACCTTCAATCTTATTTATGCTACTAATTGCCTTTTAAAATATTTTAATATTTTCTACATAGACATTGGATATTTGAAAAAGACTTTCATATACAGCACTATGTTTAACCCCCCACAAGCACCTCTATTTTTCAGATGAGTCCTCTTGGTGTGAACAGGGTATAGTAAAATGATGTATTCAGGATGAGATGCTGGTTAGCCATTGCCTAGCCTAGGACCTGAGTCTTTGGAGCTGCTTTGTCACTACACAGACATCTGTTTACACAAACCTTTCTGAGTTGCAGTTAAAGTTTGTTTACCAGTATCTGAGCTATCTAGATGTGCCTTGGCTTCTGTGCAAGAGTGCATTTGACTGAGTGGTTTATAAACAACAGGAATTTATTGTTCACGTTTCTCGAGACTGGGAGGTCCATGGGCAAGGTTCCACTCGACTCGGTGTCTGGTGAAGGCACTCCTCCTGACTCTGGCCGTGTCCTCACATGGCTGACGGGAATGGGGAAAATCCCAGCTCACATTGATAAGATGTGCCTTTCTCTCTCTTGTTAAAGATGTATGTATGTGTGTATTTCAAAGTCTGAGTGACAGAGAGAGAGAGAGAGAGAGAGGAAGTGTCGCTCCCCTATTCGCGGAGGAATGACACTGGACCCTGCGCTGTTCTTTTATCTGCTCGGCTCTTTCCCGGGTTAGCTGCTGTTCCCTCACTCGCGGAGTAATGACGCCGTCCCGGGTTAGCTGCCCCCCCCCCCCCCCCCCCCCCCCCCGCCTCCGCAGAGGAGCGGCACACCTCCGGCCGGCTCTCTCGGGGGCTGCTCAGATGTTCCTCAGATGTTGCTGGTGCATGTTGTCTCTCTCCTCCTTTATAGTCCTCTTCCACCAATCTCAACTCTGCTGCCCACACGCTGAGCACGCTTCTCTCCTCCAGGGGCAGGATCAGCTCCTGCAGTTTATCAGTCAAACTGATGAGGCAGCTGCCTAGAGGTTGTTTGCTCCCTCTCAGCGCCATATTGTGGGAGAGCAGATGCATAGAATAAGTCTTAATTCCAGTAACTTAGTCTAGTCTCAGTTGCTCCCCACAAGGAAGAGAGAGAGAGAGAGAGAGAGAGGATTGAGATGCAGAGAGAGAAATCTTCTAATCACTGGTTCACTCCCTAAATACTTGCAATAACTGTGTTGGCCAAGGTCCAAGCCAGAAGCATGGTGTTACCTGTGGGTTTCACAAAAGGATGATAGGGACTGAAGCCGGGGGCCATCATCTGCTGCCTCCCCAGATGCATTAGCAGGAAGCTGGATTGGAAGCCAGGACTTGGACCAGCACTCTGGTAGGGAAGGTGAGTGTCTCAAACAGCAGCTGCACAACATCCACACTAGGGTCTCTGTTTGATCAGGTCACTAGCGCCATTTATGAGTGCTCTACCTCATACTCTAACCGCTTCCCAAAGGTCTCCACTCAATTAGGTTTCAACATAGAAAGTTTGTGGGAACGTAGATCTTCAGTCTGTGGTGCGAAGTGAACTGGTTTTTCTCACTTCCCCTTTTCCCTATGCTTTCTTTGTTGACTCTTTTTTTCCTTCCTTCTTTGCATCCATCCATTCATCTATGCGTCCATCAACCCAGAGTTTAAATCTGAAACATGCAGAATGTGTTTGTCCTACTAGGTTTTCTGATTTTTAATTTTTGTATTGGTCATGGAAATTTTCCTTCGGTTCTTGTTACAATTCAAATATAAACTTACTGGATTTAGTCATTTCAAAAATGGGGTTAATTTATGGATTATGTTAGTTTTCTAATGTCTTGTCATATGCAGCATTTATGAATAGTCCATCTGAAAAGGTCCCTGTGGTTTACTATCAGAGTGCTTGGGTTAGGAATTAAGCGGTTCTCTATTATGTTCTCTGAAATCTACTTTTATTAGAACTCTGAGGATTGTAAGATGGACTGACACTGACTACCTTGAGCGAACAAAACATCAATATCAGGAAATTGGGTGCCTAGTTATTACAGGACAAAATGAGGTGTGTTCAGCACCTCCGGCTGTGTTGAGTGTCAGGATCAAGTAGAATCAGGAGCGTGAACTTTCGCAAGACTGTTCAGCCCTCTGACCCCTCGGCTTCAGTTGTTTCTTCAATTTTCCACCTTTTCTGTCACCTCCCTACTTGCCCTTCCCATCCTCTACTCCTAACTTCCTCTTTCCTGATCTCCTATTCCCCCTTCATAGTGGTTTCATCCTTCTCCCCCCCACTTCTCCTAATCTTTCTTTGCATGATTTTTCCTACTTGTTAAAATTAAAAAAAAAAAATTGAAAATGAGATGGAAAGAGAGATAGAGCGAGCGAACGAGCAAGAGCTTTTTCCTGCTACTTCACTCTCCAACATGTCTGCAAGAGCCAGGGATGGGCCAGGTCTAACCCAGGACCAAGAACTCAAACTTGTCTTTCACGATAATGGCAGGGACCCAAGTATTTGAGCTGTCTCTCCTGCCGCTTCCCAAGGTGTGTGTTAGCAGGAAGCTGGAATTGGAGGTGGAGCCAGGACTCAAACCCGGGCTCTCTGATGTGGGATTAGGGCATCCCAAGCAGCATCTTAATCACTGCATCCAATGCCTGCATCTTCTACTTCTTTTATCTGCTCTCCCTTCTCCCTTTATGCTGTCTTCCCTGTCTTCCGCTTCCTGAATCCCCCCTTCTCTCCTATATTATGCCTTCTACTGTAAGTACTTTCTATTGCATCATATCTCAAGTGTTATAAAAATGCATTACCTTACATTTAGTGTTGGTAAGACTGAGCAGTGATTTCAAGTCCTGAAAGCCCAATTATTTTTATTATAAGATTCATCATCAACCTTACACCTAATGGTTTTGTAATTCATTGCAGACTGTGGCTTTATTCCATTGAGGGTTGGAAAAATGAAGATTTGCTTACTATATTCTTCCTTATCCATATATTATCTAGAGTAATTTTATATAGAAGAAATAGTTTTATCAGCTAAGGCTATTTGGTTACCTTGAAATATAGTTTATAATGGCAAGGTGGGACAATTCTCTTCCTTATGCATCAGTTTTCAGCATACTAAGTTGATGCCCCAGCATGCATTGTATTTTAAAAAGTCTCTCCAGGTGATTCTTTGGTACAGCCAGGGTTGAGAAACACTAATCTAGAGCTTGGATGCATCCCAAATCCCAACGTTTTATTACTTATTATAAAAGCAAATTTACAAGATAGCTATTGTTTTTACCACATGATATATTCTTTTGCCAATCTTTATTGCAGTATATGGATTTCGTTCAAAGCAATTTCTGTAGGAGTGTTTTGGGAGTTGCATGCTTGTATTTGTTCATATACAAACCGAAGTAAATGAACCGTAGAAGAAATACTCTGAGGGCAACCTGAAAATAATAATGCAATAGCTAACATTTGTTCAGGGCTTATTCTATGTCCAGCATTGAGATTAGCCTTTTACAACCATTAGCTCCTTTGAGCCTAGTACCACCCCGTGAGGTAGACAGTCTAATTCCTCATGCAACCAAGGTGGAAGGAACCAGAAGCTAAAATTTATTTAGAAAATAGGGGATCAGCAAGTGGGGTTGGGGAGACTCAGAGCTGGATTCCAGTCCTCTGCTTCTCGGAAACTGGAGTTTTTCACCTGTCTAATCCCATCCCTTGTGTGGATTTGTCCTATTTCGATTCTAGGGGGTAAGAAAATGGAATGGCTTTGTTTTTCATCTTCAAATTCTGTCGTAGGAAAATAGGTGTGTGTATAGTTGCATACAATGATTGCATTTTGATTAGATCATTATAGCTAGCGTTTTCCACATGGTTACAATGTGATAGACACTTTTCTGTTTACTTATCATCACGGTACTATTTAATCATTGAGTTAGGTTAATTGTTATTAGCTCTGTTTTTATGTCTGAAGAACCAGTGAGACCCAGTGAACTTGGAACCAGTGCTCCTCTGAGGACATAGCTCTGTATTCCTAACCAAGTGATGCTGATGAAGCAGAAGAGTTAGTTAATCAGAACAAAGCATGCATTGGAGAGGAGCCTTCTCAAAGAGTCCACTGAAGGTTGTTTCCAGCCAGAACAGGAGACCTGTGTAGCAGTGAACAGTATGAATTTTAGATGTTAGAAGTTGGCCATATCTCTGTAGTCTGGTTGCTTTCATTTTTCATTTATTCCCTAGTGTTGGTCAGTAAAGGAAGGGGGCTGACTATTCACAACCAGCTTAGAATTTTGCTGTGAGTTTTCAAGAGGTATTGTTCATTATTTGGAAATGAGCTCTTTAATGAGAGATCTGACTCTATCATATTCTTATGTGGTTTGCTTCATTATAATTTTAGAACTTAAATTTAAGAAAAGTAAGCATGTATATTTATTCAATGATTAAAGCTTGTTTTGTAGGTATCTATTTTTACCTTATTAAAGCCTTCAATATTTAAAAGATTCTAAAGAGAATGCAGTATGGCCCAGTGCTGTGGGATAGCAGGTAAAGCTGTCTGGGCCAGACTGAAGCCAGGTCATTGCAGAGAGCTGGATCAGAAGTGGAACAGCCTGGACTTGAATTGGCACCCATATGGGATACTGGCACTGCAGGCGGTGGCTTTACATGCTATGCAACAGCAGCACCCCCCCCCCCTTTGATATTTAGCAGACATGGTTTAGGTATATTTCTCTTCATCACACAGAATATTAAAAAGGATTGTGATTCTAAAAATTTTAAATAACTTTGTAGGTTCATCAAAGGCATTCTCAAGTAAAACCATATTTTCTTTGCTGTGATTGAATGTTGGTGAAGAGTAAAATGACTACAGTAAAATCTGGTGCCCCTGCCTTGATTCCTGCTGGTGGAATCAACAGTTTTACCCACACACAGTTTCATTGCACTGTCAACTGTAATGACAAACTGTGTGTTAGTGGCATGAGACGAGTTGTGACCTCACAGATTCCTAGAAGGGTTCTGAGGAAGGCGCACTGCTAAATGGTCTTGCTTTAGAGGTAGTTGTCCTGTACAGTAAGGAAATTATTCTTGTAGCTAAAATAAATTTCTCTTGACACAAATGCTTGTCTAAGAGTAGAATTTCTGCTGTGCATTTGAAGAAATGGTTTTGTTTAATTGCTTCATTAACAGCTTGGGAAAATTAAATTGCTATTACTGAGAAGAGGATAATTTGTTTTTAATTTTCAGATAAATTAAGTACAATAATGCATCCCAGTGAATGTCTTAATAGTGATCATGCTCATCATTAGAACTGTGAATACTTCCTTAGCAAATATGACTTGAGAAGGTGACATACTTTTCTGTGTTGAAAGCATTAATCATTTCTCTGCTTACAGCACTTTTTTCCCCCCCAAAGATTTAGCTTCAGAGACAAAGAGATCTTCATCTGTTGGTTTACTCCCCAGATGGCCACAATGGCCAGGACTGGGCCAGGCTGAAGCCAGAAGCCAGGAGCTTCATCCGGGTCTCTCATGTGGGTGATGGGGACTCCAAACACTTGAGCCATCTTCCCCTACTTTTCCAAGTCATTAGCAGGGATCTGGATGGGAAGTAGAGCAGCTGGGACATGAACTGGCACCCATATAGGATGCCAGCATCGCAGGTAGTGGTTTACCTGCTATGCTACATGCCAGCTCCTGTGACATTCTTGGTTTGATTTTTAATGCCACTATAATTCAATCTCATGCAGTGGGCATATGGGCAAAAATGACTTAAGTGTGAATGTTTTTGACTTCTCATTACTAAGTTCACATAGAGCCTATTCTAAGCACTTAAATGTATGTTCTTTGCTTAACAATCAATTTAAAAAATTACACTGTGGGAAAAAAAAATCATAGTTTTTACCAGGGAAGCAGAGATTAGATGAAGTCTTTCTAGTATCTTCTGTTCTTCTCTTCCTTTTAATGCAGATTTCCCTTGTGAGGAAAAAAAAAGGCAATATTAAAGTATAAGGTAGAGCCACAAGAGAAGTGGCCCTCTAACAGTAGTAATTCCTATAGGCTATTTCCTTTTAAATTCTATACATATGTTAACAGCAGTGTATAAATTGATGTCAAACACCATGAATGAGTACGAAGTAAATCCAAACAAAATGATACCTCAAGTATAGTTATTACCGTTTTAAGTAAAATCAAATGATATAGACAAAGGAAGAAAATATTAAAAGGTTTTAAAAGAGTATCTTTTCAAGTGTTTGTACAGTATAAGATTTGTATGACTATATACAGTTTGAGATGCATGTGTGTGTCGCTCCCCCTCTTCGTGGAGGAACGACACAGGACCCTGCGCTGTTCTTCTGTCTGCTCGGCCCTCCCCAGGTTTGCTGCTGGTTCTTCCCGGGTTGGCTACTATCCCTTCCACCTCCGTGGAAGGGCAGTTCCCCCTGGCCACATTCCCCACTTCCGCAGGGGAGCGGCACACCGCCGGCCGGCTTTCTCGGGGGGCTGCACAGGTGTTCCCTCAGATGTTCCCCTTAGATGTTCCCGGTGCATGCCGTCTCTCTCCTCCTTTATAGTCCTCCTCTGCCAATCCCAACTCAGCTGCCCACACGCCGAGTACGCTGCTCTCCTCCAATCAGGAGCAAGTCCTACAGTTTATTAGTTGAACTGGAGGCAGCTGTGCGGAAGCTGTTTACTTCTCTCCCAGCGCCATATTGTGGGAGAGCAGATGCATAGAATAAGTCTTAATTCCAGTAACTCAGTCCAGTCCGGATTGCTCCCCACAGTGTGTATTATTTTTAAGTCACAAGTACATTTGAACACATTTTATAAAACTTGGAGGGCAAAGGACAGAACCACATATGAAATTGTTGTGATATTTGCTACTTAGAGAAGGCAAAATATTTCCTTAGGGGACAGCCTTTCATATCCTTGGCTGTACTTTTTGCATTGGGTTAGTTATTAAAATTTAAATTGTAAATGATCTTGTTAATTTCTTGTTCCTATCTCACTGCAAACACATAGAGTAGAAAATTTTTGATTGCTGATGGCAAGGAGCTACATACATAAATCATTTCTTTTCAGTAATTATTTAGTTTCTAATACATGTCATGCTGTATTAAATGCTGACAATAAAAGAGAAATAAGTTGAGCAGAGGAGAATGTAAGTAGGAGAGAAAAGTGTTTTGATATCTGTAATGTGTACAGTGGCCTCAGTGAGAGTTCACGTCTATTGAATGGTGTATGTGTGAGAGAAATGAAAAGACCAGAAAAATCTTTACAGGAGAGGTGATCAATTAGAATTATATGTACTCAGATGACTTAATAATTATAAGTAGCAGTCACTTATTGGCTCTCTAGAATGAAGCTTATGAAAACTTAATAGCCCTCACTTTGTCCAGAAACATGTATGAAGTAGCTGATACGTGACAGGCCCTCGGGATGCTGATGTGGATAGTGAACCACAGTGTAGCAAGTCAGTCACATAGTTTCAGTGTGGTATGGTATCTTTCCTGGAGGGGAAGTGGAGAAAGGGACATGCAGCATGCCTGAGTTGGCCATGTCAACAGGTTATGTATGTTTGTTACAGTGCAGAAACATGCTTCCAAATCATGGACTGTTTTCCAATGCTTGCTTGGTACTGATATTTCTAAAGGCAAAAAGGACTTTCTTTACATATTTCATATCTGTCAGGAGCATTGTCTTGAATCTGCTCAGTAGAAAAAATGGCCAAGATTTTCCCACTACCTTCAGCACTCATAATATGTCAAAGCTGGTTCAAATCCTGGTCCCACCACTAATTAGCTATTGGATTCTTGGATCAGTTATGTAACATCTCTACACCTTAATTTCTTCTATTGTAGATTAGAAATGACAATAGAAGCAAATTCCTAGGTTTTTGTGAGCATTTAATGAATGAGATAATTTATGTAAAGTGATGCCTGGTTTATGATAGATGCTTGTTATATGTTAACTATTATTATTAAAGCACTTTAATAAATTGCAAAGCATTAATCCTCAAAGTAACTGTGAAGTAGAATTTGTATTTCCTTTGATCAAAAGTAAGGTAGAAATCTTGGTATTCTCAGATGGCTCTGCACTACCAACCAAGAGAACAATCTTGCTTGCTAAAACTACAAGCTACCTTTAGTTTTATTTTTTATTTTTTTATTTTTTGACAGGCAGAGTTAGACAGTGAGAGAGAGAGAGACAGAGAGAAAGGTCTTCCTTTTTCTGTTGGTTCAACCCCCAAGTGGCCACTACGGCCAGAGCTGCGCAGATCCGAAGCCAGGAGTCAGGTGCTTCCTCCTGGTCTCCCATCAGGTGCAGGGCCCCAAGGACCTGGGCCATCCTCCACTGCACTCCCGGGCCACAGCACAGAGCTGGACTGGAAGAGGCGCAACTGGGACAGAATCTGGCGCCCCGACGGGGCTTAGAACCCGGGGTGCCGGCCACTTTTAGTATTTTTTATTTATTTATTTGAGAGGTGGAGCTACAGACAGTGAGAGGCAGAGACAGAGAAGGGTCTGCCATCTGCTGGTTCACTCCCCAAATGGCCGCAACGGCCGAAGCTGTGCTGATCTGAAGCCAGGAGCCAGCAGCTTCTGGGTTTCCCATGCGGGTGCAGGGGCCCAAGGACTTGGGCTATCTTGTACTGCTTTCCCAGGCCATAACAGAGAGCTGTATGGGAAGAGGAGCAGCCGGGACTAGAGCTGGCGCCCATATGGGATGCTGGTGCCGCAGGCGCAAGATTAACCTAATGTGCCACAGTGCTGGCCCTGCCTTTAGTATTGATAATAGTTTTGTAGACAGTGATGTGATTCCTTTTTCCAATATGTTCTGACCTCTCACCCTGTACAAAGCAGTGTGTTAAGTATTCTAGGTAAGAAACAAAACTTGAAATGACCCTGTCCTTCAGAAGCTTCCACTTTAACCTGGGAAATAAATATTTAAGTAGCAGTGCAGCAGAGTATATAATTAAAAACAAAAGGACGAGTATTACTTACCTTTGTCTCATTTACGCTTTAGATATTCTGAGAGGTAAAAATCATAACATTGCAGTTGTTAGAAAAGGCCTTTGTTAAAAATGTGGTTTTGAGTATTTTCCCCTACTGTTTTTGTTACTTTTATTTGCAAGCTGGAGCAGGTATTACAGATGAAGTGTTCTGGTGGGAGCAGTAGCCAGGGGCGCCTGAAGCATTGCTAATTTCAAACCTTGTAATTTAGTTAAATTGAAACATAACTGCATTTAGATGAATGGGCTGCTAGTTTTGCTTCCCAAAGCAAACATGCCAACCTTCCATTACTTCTTGTCTGTGCTCTGGCTTCCTTGCTATTTAGACTGCTCCTTTACATGTAATTGACATGTAACAGTTTACAGATTTTTTTTAATTTAAAAAAATGGGGAATGCTTTTAGTCTCATACAGTATCAGTCGTTTTGTATTCAGAAGTGAGAAGGAGGGAGGGATTTCGGGTGACTCTGTCGGTGTTCTTGTGGAGGGCTGTGTGTACTTGGCTCAGGGTTTTACAGACCCGGCAGTGAGTCGGTAACACAGTAGGTCCGATTACAAATACACTTTATCTTCATTTGGGATCCATGCCTTCTATTAAATTTAATTACTTCCCCCTCGTGGCTTCTATTAAATTTAATTAATTTCCCCTGCAGCTGGCATTGTAGAGGTGCTGTTGCTAAATGAAGGTGATTGCTAATTGAGGGAGTTTTCTGCACCAGGTTTTACCCTTTCTCTTGAGTATCTGGAAGTTGCTTTACGAGCGAGTCATCTCAGAACATTCGTGAGAAGTTGTGGGATGCACAGCACCGTTATTTGGAGAACTCGAGGTTTTTTGGGGGTCTATCAGTTCCCATGTCTTTTGGTGAGAGAGCCGTGTAAGATTCTCAGTAAAGAAAACCGGCCCTGTCTTAAGCCTGACACGTTCCATCTTGTTTAGACTATCTACCTGTGAAGGTTTCCAACGTTAATTGTTGCTCAGTTTCAAAAACAGGGAAGAAGGGAGGCAAAGAATTCAGCATTGTGAGTAGTGTATTACTCATCCCGAAGTCATTATTTGTGAGACTCTTTTACATTAGAATTAGCAACCTAATTAATGTAGATTATCTTAGGCCGTACAACTTAATGACAGTATACATTCTCAAGGCAAAACTAAAAAATTCAAAACATTAAAAAAGATACATACTTGTTCATACATATTTTGTTTATAAAAGTTGGTGAAATGTTTAGAAGCAAAAATGAATACATTTCATGCATTTCTTACTCTCAACTTTGTAATAGAAAGAGAAGAAAGAGATTCTCATTTTTTGAGCATTAGTATATGCCACAAAATACATATACATTATATGTTCATATACATTTAAATTTTTTTTAAATTTATTTATTTAAGAGGCAGAGGGAGAGAGAGAGGAAGAGCAGTAGGAGAGTTCTCATCTACTGGTTCAGTCACCCAGTGACTACAACGGCCAAGATTGGGCCATAGCCAGAGCCAGGATCCGGGAACTAAGTCTAGATTTCCCATGTGGTGACAGGAACTGAAGTGAGCTGTCACTGCTGCCTCCCAGAGTCTGCGTTAGCAGGAGACCAGAGTCAGGTGGCAAAGCTGGGTATCTAGTCCAGGCATTCTGATGTGACACAGGTTCTTAAGTGCCGACCGAATGCCCGTGCTGCACATTTGTTTCCTAGATGTATAATTATATATGTTTTATAACAAAGTATAACATATTAATACATGTATAGTTATGGTATAATATTAAATGTATAGCATATAAACATTATTTTTTCTAGAAGTTCAGTGAAGCATTTTTTAACACATGAAGAGTTGAGGTTCAAATTCTCCTTTCCCTCAATAATTTTACCTTCCCCTATAAGTAAGTGTGAAAATCCTGACTTTGGTAGAAATTTTGTTGTTCTTTGAATGGTCAATAAATATTCCCCTCCCTCTTTTTTTTTTTTTTTAAAGATTTTACTTATTTAAGAGGCAGAGCTACAGAAAGAGATAGAGAGATAGAGAGAGATAAGAGGGAGAAAGAGATAGGTTGGTCTTCCATCTGCTGGTTCACTGCCCAAATGCCCACAACAGCTGGAGCTGGGCTGATCTGAAGCCATGAGCTGGGAGTTTCTTCTGGGTCTCCCACGCAGGTGCAGGGGCCCAAGCATTTGGGCCATCTTCCACTGCTTTCCCAGGCCATTAGCAGAGAGCTGGATCAGAAGAAGAGCAGCAGGTACATGAACTGGCGCCCTTATGGGATGCCGGCGCTGCAGTTGGAGACTTAGCTTACTAAGCCTCAGTACAAGTCCCCCATAGTAAATACTCTTGGTAACAAGTGCCTTAGAAAACTACTTCCCTTGCTTTTCCTAATCTCACTTTCTGTGTTTTCTTCTATTTTTCAGGGCCCTCTGATTAGCTCAAGTTGTCTGCATCTTTTACTTAAACCTTTCTGCATTTTAGCTTGATAAGTCTTGGTGTTGCACTGTGGCTTTGTTCTGTTTATTCTACTTAGTTCCATGATCTCATAGGAACTCACTCCATCTATAAACTCATTTATGCTTCTAAATTATAATTCGAGTGCTGACTTCTCTTCTGAGCCTTTTAGGGAAACCAGGGCCAGAGAGTAGTTGAAGTGGTAAAAACAGATTTTTTTCAGGGCCATTGCAGTAGGGGAAGAGGCCTCAGTATAGAACTACACTTGGTTTTGAGTTCTGCATAGCCCAGGGGCAGGGTGGAGATCAATGCATAGAAAGTTATTCAGAGGAAACACCAGGAATAAAGGTGTAGGGGCAGAGCTGATTGTGGTTAAGCAAACTTAATAGGATTCTTGTTGCATTAGGGCCAGGGTGATCAGGTATCCTGGGAAAGTGGTGGTGGATTATGAGTTTGATAATATATACAGAGTTGGGGGGGTTTCTTACTAAACCTATCAACTGGGTTTTCCCCAAAATTGGGCTACACCAGTCTTGCTAACTTGGGGCCTAATAGTATAAAAGGCTTAGCAGAGTAGACAAAAGTCTCTGTCAAGCTCTAGGACCTTTCCTTACCCTTATCTCCATGTGGCTATTTTGTGAGTATATTGGGATAATCATATTCCTGTTCAAATCTGAAGTTTCTCCCTCCAGCCTTGCCTGGTAAGCCTTGATGCAGTGATTAATATCAGAAATCTGGGAGCCATAATTTCTACCTCTTATGCTTCTCCTTCAAGCATTTCTTTAGTCTGTTATCAGATATTTCTGTATTATTACATGTCACCCCAACTACCCATTTACTCTGTGCTACCTGGGCTGTAGAATTTGCTCCCTAATCTACTTAGTGTTCCCTCAAACCCATCGTATGGAAAGCTTGTGTTTCGTATTGTGCTGTGATATTCTTGCTTTGGTTTTTGCTTCCTTGTCTCCCCCACACTGTCCTTTCTTCTCCTTTCTTCCTCCACTCTGCTCCTCCCTGGTCCCCACCTTCCAGATAAAGCAGGAGTGATTCTCCATTCTCATCCTTGCCTCTCCTCCCTCATCTCCTCACTTCTTCCTTCTCCAGCTACTTGGTAGATGGAATGGTAAAGACTTACATGTTTTGGTGAATTGTGGTGCTTATTAATAATTTTTAGACTGATTTTATTTACAGATAACATCTTGACAATCATTTAAAATTCTGAGGAATTCATCTGTGCTTCTTTAGAATAACCTGAGTGTTTTTCTCTGCCATCATTTTAAAGAAATTAATGTTTTTTATTTTTTTGTTAAAAGTGAACATTTATGTTATATTTTTATAGCTTCATTAGTCAGCTGTTAAAATTGCAGATAACTACTACTAGTTCTGAACCTTATATTACAATACATATTTATTTATTCTTCACCAATGCTGTCAGAATTTGAATTCCTTTTACAGTAAATTCCATTCTTCTTCTCAATTAGTCATTGAAGTTCCTAATCATTACTTAACTGATACTGTATTAATGTCCTGGCTACACTAATTAGAGCCATGAAAATACAAGGCAATCAATGAATAAATTAGACGTTTTCCTGTAAGCCTTTATGTGCCTGTGACTATTCTCAGCTGTTTTGCTCAGGAGCTACTGGAGAATGTCTTCGTATTTTTGCACAATTTTCGTTTGAAGATTTTTTTTTTGCCAGGTCTGAGGAGGATATCCTCTTGTGTGGAATGTTGCCACTGTGTGGGAGAAATAAATAACTGGTAAAGTACAAGTATCCAGTGTAAGGAACAATTAGGTGTGTTTTATGGCACTGTCTACCTGTTTTCTGCATAGGAGAAAAACATCTGGATGACCTTGTCTTTGTAGGTGGGAGGGTCTGGGACTTGTTTTAAACCTACATTAAGCAAATACATTTATTTTATAAATTAAATACATTAATTAAATAAATGTACATTTCTCTGATTGGATAGTTACTTGAGGGGATCTGAGGTGGTCGGTAGGTTGTTGAACTGTGTATCTCTCATCTACTCTGATCCAGCCTGTGTGGAAGGAAAGGAAAAGAGTGTGGACAGAGACCAAACAATGACAGAGGGAACTTCCGAGGGAGTGGAGTACAGAAGGAGGCAGGCAAGGTACAGATACGGGGGTAGTGCTATAAGCATTTAACCTTGTAGCAAGGAACAACCTCCTGCTTAACTTATGGACTGAGGACTGCTTTTAGCATGTTTCAACTTTTTTGAATCTACATTTCGATTCAGAATTGTAAAGCTTATTATGAAAGACCTGGGGGATATGTCCTCTGATAATTCATCTTTGCCTGGCCTTCCTAATATTTATTAAAATATGGATTCAATACCTTAGATTTGATTTTTAATAACTCCTTTCTTGGCCTTTGTTTGGAATCTGAGGTCTGTAAGGTTTAGTTTTTATTTATTTTTCATTTTACTGGAAAGGCAGAGAGACACAGAGAGATAGAGACAGATGCAGAAAGCGATTTTACATCTGCTGGTTCACTCTCTAAATGCCTGCAATGGCCAGGGTTGGCCCAGGCTGAAGCCAGGAACCTGTAACTCAGTTTGGGACTCCTGAGTGAGTGGCAGTGACTTCAGTATGTGAGCCACTATCTGCTGCCTCTCACTGTGCTGCATTGGAAACTGAGGAGCTGGTACTCAGATTTCAAAGAGGCACTCTGATACAGCATGCAGGCATCCCAAGTGGCACCCTTGCCAATGCCAAATACCACCCCGAGGCTTAGTTATGATGCTGATACCTGAATATGCTGGGTGTTGATGGCAAGAGTGAACTCTGCTGAACAGTTTTCCTGGGATTTCTTTTCTGATGCTTCACTTCAGTTCTGGTGATAGTACAGACCATTTGTGCTTTGCTTATTATTGTAGTGATGAACAGAACCAGCTGCCTAGCTTTCAGCTGTAACCACCTGTAGATATAAGAGGTCTTCAAAAAGTTCATGAAAATGCATATTATGAACAAATTATGCATGGATTTCAAAACTCTTTTGCATCAAAATAAATTTGCCTTTTAATTCCATTTTCCCACATACTTTTGAAGCACCTGCATATCTGCTTAAATTACTAATTTGGTGATTGTAAGAACATCAATTTTAGTAAATTCGCCTCCTTTATCCCTTTTTGGAGCTGATTGTGTTATACCTTTGTTTTTTTGTGTGGCCCGAGCATGTATACATTAGCTTTTTTCTTGGCTGTCTGGCCGTGAGATGGATGGAGGACTGACCTTCGTGAGAGCAACTTTGAGTGTGACCTCTGGTCTTTGGTGACACACACACGAAAATGCTGCTTGTCAGTTAGTTTAATTCTTTAACATTTGATTTTCTTATTCATAAAAGAACACTGCAGAATACCTAGGCCAGGCTGACCTAGCTCTTGGTTGATTACTTTTGCCAAGCAATATGTTCTGCCTGAAGTTTGGATTTCACGTTTTCATATGTCTGAAGTAGCACCACTTAAAATTTCATTTGAGTGATTATGTCTTTTTAAAAGTCATCAAATGCTTTTCACAGATTTAAGTGGCTACCCCAAATTTGTACTGTTGGTAAGATGTGAGCAGACTATTTACAGAATAAGAAATATGACTTTTTTTTTTTTAATTTGGGAAAGAGAGAGGGAGAGAGATACTATCCATCCCGTTTCACCCCAAAATGCCTATAATGGACAGGGCTGAGCTTGGGGCTGGAGCCAGGAGCTGGGAAACTTAGGGTCTCCCACGAGAATGTCAGGAATCCAATTACTTGAGCTGTCACTGCTGCCTCCCTGAGCATTCTGTGTCAAGAAGTTGGAGTTAGGAACTAGAATGGAGTTGACTCCAGGCACTCTCAGGTAGGAGACAGGCTCTTAAATGCTAGGCTACACACCTGTCCCCCCAACTTTTAAAATGATGAAGAAGAATTACCCTTATTATAGAAAAATGCGAATTAAAGTTAGAATGACCATTTTTTCTACCATGAATTTGATAAGTATGCCTAAATTTGAAAATACTCTCTGATAGGAAAGGTTTTGGAAGCAGGCATTCTTACATGCTGTTGTTTGATGTGCAAGTTGGAACATACACTGTAGAGGGTAGTTTAGCAATGTCCATCAAATACAAATGGGTAAAATATCTACATAGAAAATAATCGTTGTACTATTATTATAATTGAAAACCAACTAAATAGTTATCAGTATGAAACTATTTAAATCAATTATAGTCCATTCATACAGTGCAACAGTCTCCAGCTGTTAAAAAATTTTAAATAATGAGGTCTTTCTTTTCTGTATCCATATGGAAAGGTCAAGGCATTTATTAAAGATTTTTTAAAAAAAGATATCTGACAGCATTTATAGGTACCACCTTCTTTTAAGTAAGAGAGAATATAAGATGCATTCTTGTTTGCTTGTATACAGACATAAACGCATATGTACATGCAGACATATATAGTGTATAAAGAAATTTAGAAAGGTTCCAGAAGAGACTAATGGTAGCAGTTATCTCAGAAGAGAGGATTTGCAGTATTTTGTTGTTAATATGTTTCAATTCTTTTAAAATATTATCTCTTAAAATTGAACTTAAAAATTAAAATTAAAGTGTTCACTAAATTAGATTGTTTAATTATATTAATATAATTAGTTACATTGTTTCCTTTTTACCAGGGATCTGAACTCAGGAGAGAGTTTTGATTATGAGAGGAGAGGAGAAGGGCAAGGACTAAGTAATTACAGAACATTCAACTCTCCTGTGAGGCAGGATCCCCCCTACCGCCGGGACAGCTCTGAGCCATCCTGGGGTGGGAAGTTAGGTAGTAGTAGCCACTTTGCTAGAGGATGGAAGTGAAAGATGTCAAAGGCTAATTCAAGGTAGTTTGGAATTTTGCCTAAAGCCTACTAAGTCCAAGAAAAGCAAAAAATAGGATGGAATGTTCTTCTGGCTTATCTATTCTCCTGCTTATATGCATCAGACTTTGAGTCAGAATCAGAATGTGAAGAAGTGCTTTGGTTGTTCAAGGTTCAGGTATGCTATAAACCAAGTATGTGTAACTGTCTACTCTGTTGACCTTACTAAGTTTAGAAGTATGAGTCTTTGTAAGTGTGCATTTAACGTGCAGTAGACCAGTTGTCACACTGTTGGGATGGTATGTAATCATTTCCAAGGTCACAGATACTGTACTTTGTTATGATCCATGGAGTTTACTCTTTGGTGTTTGGCCTGTTTTCTTGATACTTTTTCATTACCCTAAAGCACAGAGCAGAAATCATGAATAAAGCATTTTGAAGGAGATTTCTATTATTGCAAATGTAATTCTTTCATGGTTGAATTATGCTTGTGTGTACTAAGGATTATAATTTCAAATTATATCAGCGGGAATAGTTTTCTATTTTCTTTAATTAATTATTCATTAAAAATATATTGACCACTTGCCATGTGTCAAACTCCATTCTTGGCTTTGGGCATTTATTGCTGTGTTAGGTGGTTTCTGCCTTCATTGCATTTATAGTCTTACAGATAATATAAATGTTATCTATATCCCCAATAATTCACATGTGAAATATCATGAAGGAGGAGGGGGAGGGAAAATGTGTAGTTTTTTGATCCCTATTTCTATCCCAAATATGCAATTTCTTTTTAGTAACAAACTTTATGACCATTTATTAATATCTTAATCTCCTAAGAAATTTTCTGATTTTTAAAAGGTGATCTCTTGGGGCCTGTGCTGTGGCGCAGTGGGTTAAAGCCCTGGCTTGAAGCGCGGGCATCCCATATGGGCACTGGTTCTAGTCCCAGCTGCTCCACTTCCAATCCAGTTCTCTGCTATGGCCTGGGAAAGCAGCAGAAAATGGGCCAAGTCCTTGGGCCCCTGCACCCTCGTGGAAGACCTGGAGGAAGCTTCTGGCTCCTGGGTTCGGATTGGTGCATCTCTGGCCAATGCAGCCATCTGGGGAGTGAACCAGCAGATGGAAGACTTCTCTCTCTCTCTCTCTCTCTCTCTCTCTCTCTCTCTCTGTAACTCTTTCAAATAAATAAAATAAATCTTTAAAAAGAAAAAAAGGTGATGTCCTGATTACTGCAAAGTACTTTGTAAGCAAATCACAATGTGTCCCTGGTGTTAAAATTCAGTATTATGTAATAGAAAACACATACCTTTTGGGTTCTGAGTGGAATATCGATCCTTTATTTATTAATTGATGGTCATAGTTAGGTTATTTTCCCTTTGAAATTTAATTTCAATGGGAAAGTGAAAGTTATTACCTCCCAGACTTGGTACAAAGGGGTGCGAGGTCTCTCTTGTGTGCGTGGTACACACTGAGAGTTCTGTGTAAACGCCAGCCAGTATTTGTGCATTCATTCAGAAGCAATTCATCAATAAGAGCTTCAGTGGTGGCATTTATGTTTGGTAATGTGTTCAAGTTTAGTCTTGGAGTCTTTTTTCTTTATGCTTACTCAAGCCAACTTGGCATCTGGAGCAGCCCTGCTTCACTGTTAGGGACTTGATGTTGAATTGCACCGGAGGTGCATAATGTCTCTTTGATTTGTTCCCTAAATCAGAGGAGGAGGGAGGATGAAGGCAGATGAAGAGAGCTAGAAATAGTTAGCTGTGCAGAAGTAGAGAGAGATGAATGCTGACTGGCTGTCTCTTCTCCCTTCCCTGCCTGTGGCAAGCAGCCAACTGTTTCCTTAATTCCAGCTTCTGTGGGCTCTGGCTGTGATCAAGTAAATTATTCTTAGAGAGATCCCTGGTGCAATTGCCAGTGCAAAGAAGAAGATACTTAGAGTGGAAGAATTATTATGGTTGAGAATGTTGATATGTGTTTGAGTCCAGTAGGTAGATTGAAGAGCCAGAGGTTGGCATTCATTCAGAAATGGCTGAATTTTCATTTGTTGGGGTTATGCACAGTTAAGTCAGTCTTTCAGATGCCAGGTGGTTGGATTCAGCAAATCAGCTTTAACAGGGACCCTGGCCTTTTAGGAGAGCAACACCTCTGCCAAAAGAGTGGGAGGGGTCTATTCCAAGTTCCAGTGACTTACTCTTAGGCCCCTATGCTAAATGATACCCCTTTACCACCCTAATGTCACCTGATACAGAATGGCATTGTACATACTATTAATTTTGATGTGCCTTTGTTATTCTGTTTGTTGCTCATTTAATCTCAGTTTATTCTCTCTAGCAAGAACATCCTTATCTTCATTATCTCTCTTTCTGATTTTTGGTTAGCTTAATTATAGCCAAACTAATGGATTAGAAGGTCTGGAGTCTGCCTTGTTTGTTTTGTTTTTTAACAATTAACTTTTGTTTATTGTAGTGAGCATATTACTCAATGAACAAAATTTTTAAGTGAACAATATAGTACTAACTATGAGCAGAATATTGCACAGTAGATTATTAGAACTTAGTCATCTTGGTTAGCTGAAACTTGATACCTGTTGAACAGTAACTCCCATTACCCATCTCTTCCCAGGCCCCGAAAACCCCCATTCTGTTTTCTATTTCTGTGAACTTGGCTGTACATCTCGTAAGTAGAATCATGCTGGCTGAAAAAGGCAAATGCAGTCTTCTTCCTACCTTGTGATCTGGACAAGGTACCACCTTGTTTTTTTTTTTTTTAACTTTTATTTAATGAATATAGATTTCCAAAGTACAGCTTATGGATTACATTGGCTCCCCCCACCCACAATGACTTCCCTCCCACCCGCAACTCTCCCCTTTCCTGCTCTCTCTCCCCTTCTATTCTTATTAGGATTCATTTTCAATTTTCTTTGTATACAGAACATCAGTTTAGTATGCATTAAGTAAAGATTTCAACAGTTTGCACCCCCACAGAAACACAAAGTGAAAAATACTGTTTGAGTACTCGTTATAGCATTAAAAAAATCTCAATGTACAGCACATTAAGGACAGAGACCCTACATGAGGAATAAGTGCACAGTGACTCCTGTTGTTGACTTTACAAATTGACACTCCTGTTTATGGCATCAGTAATCTCCCTATGCTCCAGTCATGAGTTTCCAAGGCTATGGAAGCCTCTTGAGTTCTCCAACTCTGATCTTATTTAGACAAGGTCATAGTCAAAGTGGAAGTTCTCTCCTCCCTTCAGAGAAAGGTACCTCTTCCTTTGGTGGCCGGTTCTTTTCACTGGGATCTCACTCACAGAGATCTTTCATTTAGGTCATTTTTTTTGGCTTTCCATGCCTGAAATACTCTCATGGGCTTTTCAGCCAGATCAGAATGCCTTTAGGGCTGATTCTGAGGCCAGAGTGCTGTTTAGAACATTTGCCATTCTATGAGTCTGCTGTGTATCTCACTTCCCATGTTGGATTGCTCTCCCCTTTATTTATTCTATCGGTTAGTATTAGCAGGCACTAGTCTTGTTTGTGTGATCCCTTTGACTCTTAGACCTATCATTATGATCAATTGTGAACAGAAATTGATCACTAGGACTAGTGAGATGGCATTGGTACATGCCACCTTGATGGGATTGAATTGGAATCCCCTGGCAAGGTACCACCTTGTACTCTGGCATTTTTTTCCTATAAAATAGAGATTAAAATAAAATAATGCATGTCAAGTTCTCAGCATACTATTTTATGTGAAAGAAGTTACTCAATGATTGTTAGCTTTTATTATTTGGCTGCCACTGCACCTTTTCATTTAGGTGCCATAAATAATCTCACTTGATGAAATTAGTGTCACTGTATACTCAAGGCATGGAAAAGAACACTCGTTTTAGAGAAAGTAGCTTTACACCGAAGTCTAAAGTAAGTGAAAATGTTGGAAGTTGTCTTCAGAAACTTTATATATCTTTAAATATTCCTCCTCCACAAAGTATTCAAAGCTGCTTTGCTTTAAGCTCCAGAAGGTGAATATATTTTGAAAGATTTTTTTCATTTGGTTAATTTTACTCTTTTTTAATTTTTGGTATTGCTACTTTATTATTTTTTACCTACTTTCCAGTTCTTCTTCTTCTTTTTTTTTTTTTTTTGACAGGCAGAGTTAGACAGTGAGAGAGAGAGACAGAGAGAAAGGTCTTCCTTCCATTGGTTCACCCCCTAAATGGCCGTTAAGGCTGGCGCACTGCGCTGGTCGGAAGCCAGGAGCCAGGTGCTTCCTCCTGGTCTCCCATGTGGGTGCAGGGCCCACATGCCTTCCTCCATCCTCCACTGCCTTCCCAGGCCACAGCAGAGAGCTGAACTGGAAGAGGAGCAACTGGGACAGAATCCAGCACCCCAACTGGAACTAGAACCCTGGGTGCCGGCGCCACAGGCCGAGGATTAGCCAAGTGAGCCACGGTGCCGGCTTCCAGTTCTTTTTTTAAGATTTGTTTATTTGAAAGCCAGAGTTACTGAGAGAGAAGTGGGGAGAGACAGAGATCTTCCATCTTCCTCAGTTGTGGCAACAGCTAGGGCTGGGCTGGTCCGAAGCCAGGAGCCAGGAGCTTCTTCTGGGTCTCCCACATGGGTTCAGGGCCATCTTCCACTGTGTTCCCAGGAGTAGTAGCAGGGAGCTGGATCAGAGGAGCAGCCAAAACTCAAATGGGCACTCATATGGGATGCCTTTTTCACAGGCAGCAGCTTAATTCACTGCACCACAGTGCCAGCTCCTATTTCCCACTTTCAGTACAGCAATTTTAAATATTTTTAAACTAGGTAGAAACCACCTAATTTTTGGGGAGCTGTCCTTGGAAACTCGTCATTGTTGAGAACAGAGCTGTGGAAGAATGGTTGAGCAGCTTATACATTCTTTTTGAATTAAGGAAGGAAGGTTTCTTTTTCATGTCCTTTGCCACTTTACCTATGACTCTTTAGAACTTCCTGCCTCTTATGTTATTTTTCTTTCAGTTTTGCCAGTTGACTAGAGAATTTGGCCAATTGCTTGGCCTGTCTTCTTAAATAGCATCCTGTCATGATGCCAGATGTTTATTTCCATGTGGTTTATTTGAGAGCTCATTCTTTATTAGAACATTTTTGAGAACTGGAAAGCGTATATCAACTTGCTTTCATTATAATTTGAGTACTTTTTTGGACAGCATTTTTTTTTTTTCACACAATGGCCTAGCTGTTCTTTTTTCTCTAAAGTTAAGAATGTGTGTAGTACTTATGGGCTACCGTGTGTCATTTCAGTACCTGTTTGTAATGTGTACAGATGGAAGCTGAGTAATCAGCATTACCCCTTCTTTGACTTTCCTTTATGATTGGAGGCTGCATGATTCTTTCTTCTGGTTTTTCATGTAATGTCTATTATGTCTTTTTTTTTTTCCAGGCAGAGTTAGACAGTGAGAGAGAAAGGTCTTCCTTCTGTTGGTTCACTCCCCTAATTGCCGCTATGGCCGGCACTGTGCCGGTCTGAAGCCAGGAGCTGGGTGCTTCCTCCCGGTCTCCCATGCAGGTGCAGGGACCCAAGCACTTGGGCCATCCTCCGCTGCCTTCCAGGGCCACAGCAGAGAGCTGGACTGGAAAAGGAGCAACTGGGACTAGTATGCAGCGCCCCAACCGGGACTAGAACCCGGGGTGCTGGTGCCGAAGGCCGAGGATTAGCCAAGTGAGCCATGGCGCCAGCCTATTATGTCGTTGTGAGCTGTAGTCTTCCCACTAGCAAGTTTCTCTGTTTCCTGACTCTGACTTGGGACTCATTATCCAAACTCCCTCTCTTCCCTACCCTTCACAGCCTCTGGTAATCATGATTCTGTGTTCAGATTGAGTTTTTTTTAATTTAAAAAAATTTTTTTTAGCTTCCGTAATGAAGGACAACACGCATGAGGAATTTATCTTTCTGTGTCTGAATTACTTTATTTAACATGTTTTCTAGTTCCATCCATTCTGCTGCAAATGACAGAATTTCATTATTTTTTATGACTGAATAATATCCCATTGTGTGTATGTATATGTATATACATATATATGCACACAGTATGTGTGTGTAAATATATATATATTGCACTTTTTTTATCCATTCATCTGATGATGGACTTCTTGGTTGATTCAATATCTTGGCTACTATGAGCAGTCTTTCACTAAAAACAGTGAGGCAGGTATCTCCTTGATACAGTGAGTTCATGTCTTGGATATATTTATTCAGTAATGGGATTGCTGGGTCATATCACAGTTCTGTTTGTAGTTTTTTTATGCTTTTCTCTGTATTTTTTTTGAAAAGATTTATTTTATTTACTTAAAAGGCAGATTTAGAACACAAGAAAGACAGAGAGGCCTTCCATCTGCTGCTTCACTCCCCAAATGGCCACAATGGCCTGAGCTGGGTCAAGCTGAAGCAATGAGCTTCTTCTGGGTCTCCCAAATGGATGCAAGGGTCCAAGCACTTGAACCGTCTTCTGCTGCTTTCCCAGGTGCCTTAACAGGGAGCTCGAATGGAAGTAAGCAGATAGGACTCACCTGGTGCCTGTATGGGATGCCAGAACTGCAGGTGGCTACTGAACCCACTGTGCCACAATGCAGGCCCCTATTTTTAGTTTTTTTTTTTTTTTTAAAGATTTATTTATTTGTTTGAAAATCAGAGTTACACAGAGAGAGAAGGAGAGGCAGAGAGAGAGAGAGAGAGGTCTTCCATCCGCTGGTTCACTTCCCAGTTGGCCACGATGGTCGTAGCTGCACTGATCCAAAGCCAGGAGGCAGGAGCTACTTCTAGGTCTCCCAAGTGGGTGCAGGGGCCCAAGGACTTGGACCACCTTTCATTGCTTTCCTAGGCCATAGCAGATAGCTGGATTGGAAGTGGAGCAGCCGGGTCTTGAACTGGCACCCATATGGGATGCTGGCACTGCAGGCAGCCGCTTTACCCGTTATCCCACAGCCCTAGCCTCTATTTTTAGTTTTTAAAGAAATATCTAGATGTGGGTGTTGTGGTAAAGCAGGTTAAGCCATTGCTTGGGAAGCCCACATCTCATATTGGAGTATCAATCTTAGCACCAGTTCCTCCACTTCCAGTCCTTCTTCCTGAGGATGGGCCGAGGAGGCAACAGATGATGGTCCAAGTACTTGGATTGCTGCCATGCATGTGGGAGACCCAGATCAGGTTCCCTGTCATCCTGGCTTCAGCCTGGCTAAGCCCCAGCTATTGGGGCATTCAGTGGCAGAGTGTACCAGCAAATGGAATCTCTCTCTCTATCAATTCTGTCTCTGCTTCTCTCTCTGTTACTTGGCTTTTCAAATAAATAAATCTATCTTAAAAAAAAAAAAAAAAAATCCCAGCTGTGCCACTTTTCATCCAGCTCCCTGCTAATGAACCAGGAAAAGCAGCTGAAGATGGCCCAAGTCCCTGGGCCCCTGCACCTACGTGGGAGACCTGGAAGAAGTGCCTGGCTCCTGGCTATTACTGTTTCTCATTATTTTCAACAGCTAACCTAGATTGGCTTGGGCTACTCTTGGCATTTGCCTAGCTTCTCCCTGGGTGCCATAGTAAGTTCAGATGTAAGCCACTGGCTGGTTATGTTGAGATCAATGAAAAAGGTAATTTAAAATGTATTTAAGGGGTAGGCATTTACCTCAGTGATTAAGTTGCCCGTGGGACATTTGCAACCCATATCAAAATGCCTGGGTTCAAGTCCTGACTCATCTTGTGACCAGCTTCCTGCTAATGTGTACCCCCGGAGGCAGCAGGTGATGACTCAAGTGCTTGCATAGCTACCACCCATGTTAGGGATCTGGATTGAGTTCTGGGCTGCTGACTTTGGCCTGGTTGCTGCAGGCATTGGAGTACTGAACCAGCAGATGGAAGATTTCTGTTGGTATGTTTATCTGCCTGTGATATAAAATGAAAATAAAATGAAAAAATCACATTATTATTAATTGATGTACAGTATGCCTTAGGTCAAGCCATTGCATCTTCCAAAGGCCATTTAATTTAGGGGCATCTGATTTATGACACATTTTTGTGGCTTATAATACTAGACCCTGTCATAGTGCTCATGATAAGACAATCTTTTAGAAATTTAAAATTTTGGCCGGCGCCGCGGCTCACTAGGCTAATCCTCCGCCTTGCAGCGCCGGCACACCGGGTTCTAGTCTCGGTCGGGGCGCCGGATTCTGTCCCGGTTGCCCCTCTTCCAGGCCAGCTCTCTGCTGTGGCCCGGGAGTGCAGTGGAGGATGGCCCAAGTACGTGGGCCCTGCACCCCATGGGAGACCAGGATAAGTACCATCGGATCAGTGCGGTGCGCTGGCTGCAGCGCGCCGGCCGCGGCAGCCATTGGAGGGTGAACCAACGGCAAAGGAAGACCTTTCTCTCTGTCTCTCTCTCTCGCTGTCCACTCTGCCTGTAAAAAAAAAAAAAAAAAAATTAAAATTTTGAAATTGTTTAAATAACTGTAGAACCTATGAGGGAGAATCTCAAATATAGATTTTTTTGATTTTTATTACAAAGATAGCAGAGTGGGGAGCCTTACATATGAGGAATATTTAAATAACTTTCTTGAAGTGAAATAATTTATACTAATTTATTTTCAAATGAGGTAGCTTAAGAGATTATAGTGCTTTATAGTGCTTTAAATATGTTTTTCTTAAATAAAGCTCTTTTTAAAAAATTTTATTTATTTGAAAGACAGAGTTACAGAGAGAGGTCTTCCATCTGCTGGGTCACTCCCCAAATGGCCGCAATGGCTGGAGCTGAGCTGATCAGAAGCCAAGAGCCTGTAGCTTCTTCTGGATCTCCCACACGGGTACAGGAGCCCAAGGAGTTGGGCCATCCTCAGCTGCTTTCCCAGACACATTAATAGGGAGCTGGATCAGAAGTGGGGCATTGGCCGGCGCTGCAGCTCAGTAGGCTAATCCTCTGCCTGCGGCGCCGGCATTCTGGGTTCTAGTCCCTGTCGGGGCACCAGATTCTGTCGGTTGCCCCTCTTCCAGTCCAGCTCTCTGCTGTGGCCCGGGAGTGCAGTGGAGGATGGCTCAAGTGCTTGGGCCCTGCACCCGCATGGGAGACCAGGATAAGTACCTGGCTCCTGGCTTTGGATCAGCGCAGTGCGTCGGCCACATTGCACTGGCTGCGGCGGCCATTGGAAGGTGAACCAACGGCAAAGGAAGACCTTTCTCTCTGTCTCTCTCTCTCACTGTCCACTCTGCCTGTCAAACAAACAAACAAACAAAAGAAGTGGGCAGCCGGGACTTGAACTGGCAACTGTACGGAATGCTGGTGCCGTAGGCCTGGGCTTTAACCTGCTGTGTCCCAGTTCTGGCTGTTTTTTTTTTTTTTTTTTTTTTTTTTGTAAACAAGTAGTTATATTTGAATCTTTTTTTAAAGTTTTTTTATTTATTTGAAAGGCACAGTTACAGAGGTATAGAGAGACAAAGGTCTTCTATCCCCTGGTTACTCCCCAAATAGCTGCAACAGTGATCAATATCTGGGAGCCAGGAACTTCTTCCGTGTCTCCCATGCAGTTGCAGGGGCCGAAGGACTTGGGCCATCTTCCACTGCTTTCCCAGGCCATAGCAGAGAGCTGGATCGGAAGTGGAGCAGCCAGGTCATGAACCACCACCCATGTGGGATGCAGGCGGCAGCTTTACCTGCTGTGCCACAGCGCTGGACCTGGATACTTTCTTTTTGAAAGGCAGAGTTAGAGAGAGAAAGGGAGAGGGAAGAAGAGAGATACTCCATCCGCTGGTTCATTCCCCAAATGGCTGCAGAGCTGTGCCGTATCAAAGCCAGGATCCAGCAGCATCATCTGGGTCTGCCACGTGGGTGGCAGGGGCCCAAGCACTTGGGCCATTTGCTCCTGCTTTCCCAGCCACATTAACAGGGAGTTGCTTTGGAAGTGGATCAGCCGGAACTCTTCAGCTGTGCCCATGTGGAATATTGATGTTGCAGCCAGTGGTCTGACCCGTTATGCCTCAACATTGGGCACATCTTTGATACAGCTTCTGTCAGCTTTTTTTTTAATCAGGCAGGTGGGATGGTGCTATAAGTGGTGAATAGTACAAATCAGTTAGCCACTTTGACAAAGCAGCTCAAAGGGCAGATTGCATGGCCTTAGAATTGTAGCAATTCTGAGTTACAAGAAACCTTAGGATCATCTGTTTCTCACCATCTTTTTGTAGATGAGGAAATTTTTTTGCATAGACAGAAGCTAAGTGACCTGCCCCAGATTACATCTTGCTAGCAGCACAACCTGGATTTTAACTCCCGGATTCTGTTAAAGAATGTACTCTCATCAGATTAGGTAACTGAAATTCGTTCTGGGTGTCTTACTTATTTTAGGTATATTAATTTGTTATTGATGTAAATTTCCCCAAGGTGTTTGTCTTCTTTAAAAAAGATTTATTTTATTTATTTATTTGAAAGACAGAGTTACAGAGAAAGGGAGAGCCAGAGAGAGAGAGAGAGAGAGAGAGAGAGAGGTCTTCCATCTGCTGGTTCACTCCCCAAATGACTGCAACAGCAAGAGCTGAGCTGATCTGAAGCCAGGAGCCAGGAGCTTCTTTTGGGTCTCCCATGCAGGAGTAGGGGCCCAAGGACTTGAGCCAGCTTCTGCTTTCCCAGGCCATAACAGAGAGCTGGATCAGAAGAGAAGCAGCTGGGACTTGAACCAGCGCCCTTATGGGATGCTGGTGCTGCAGGCTAGGCCTTTAACCTGCTGCATGAGAGTGCCAGCCCCTAGGTATTTGTCTTGAAGTCAATTTATATTGGCAAATTTTGAGGATAAATATTCATTATGGTATTAAAACATAAATCCTCAAGTGTCTCATTCTTTTTGGTTCCTTAAATGTTTCTTCTACATTTTGTACTCTGTACTTGTTTACTTTCCTGGAATATCTTCTAACCACTGATCTTCACACAGTGCACCTTTCTTTCTCGCCCTCAAAGGCAGTCCCTTCTGTCATTCTGTAGTACTTTACCAGATCTGTCTTCCATTGCTTGTGGAATGCAGAATCCATGATGATTGCATTTTCTTTCTTGATATCATTATGCTTAGAGCTTTGCCCACATGTAATAAATGTTTTCTGCAGATAATGGAAGGTTTAAGATCTTAGCATTCCATTAGTATGCATTTTTATATTGTTATAATTCCTTTCTCTTAGGCTAGAAATACAATGCTTAGTGATGGGTTGGTGCTAGTCTAGAACTTTGAGAAAGTAATCTACAGTTGAATAGACTCGGTCTTATCCCTGAGCCAATGAATCTGTCAAATTCTTCAGAAAAGGAATTTGTCCTTTAAGAGTGTCCACAGATTTTAATATGGTTGCTTGTTCTCTGTAATAAATACAACAATACCAAACATTTTGTTTCATATTATCCTACTGGCTGATGGTGATGCTTGCTGTTGGCTGTGGGGAGACTGGAGGGAGGGAAGGAATAGGAAAAGGGAATGATTCTGCGTATCAACCATCTAGGCGTTGAAGAAAGTTACTACTTGGAGAAACACAAAAGTAATTAATAGAGTCCTTAAGTTGTATTCGTATTTTATATTGTCTTTTGCTTATTGCACACATTTCACTTGTACCAGAATGGGAATAGACATTAATGCTCTACAGCATTTTGACATGTCTTCAGACTGTCAGCAATGACAAAAAGTATGCTAGCTGATAGAAGTGGCCCTCCAACCATGAATGCTACTGCATAGTATCTCTTGTGTACCTTTATATAAGGTGAGCAGGAGAGCTAAGAGTTTAAAGCTCTAGAGAGACTGCCTAGGTTAAAAACCTGAACCTGTCATTACTAGCTGTGTGAACTTAGATAAATCACATCACACTTCCCCAGTTTTTGTTACTTTTGGAGGTAATAATAACGCAATGTTTAAAGCATTGTTATATAGAAAAAATGAGTTAAGCAACATAAAGGACATAAGTGCTGTCAGGCATCTTATCAGTGTTATCCATTATTGACATTACTGTTAATATGATCAATGATAGTTGACACCTCTAATACATGCCTATTCTGTACTAATTTGCCTTGGAACATGTGGTAGGGAAAAATATTCAAAAGTCATAATCTTTCAACTGTTTTGGTGTTTTTGTTTTAAAAGAAGAGCTGGTACTGCAATCTTGGAAGATTCCTTGATGGAAAGGTTGAAATTCATGAGTACCAGGAAAAGTGAAGGCTCTGGAATCACCAGTGTATACCAGTTTGTTAAAAAAAGAAAAAAAAATGTTTCCTTGACAGTTCTTACATGCAATAGAAACATTATGTATTTAATTTTAGGTAAATCAAGAAAAAAATGACTTTATAAGGTTATTTTATGCAGGAACAAATGTTCTTTTATGTTCACCTCCTCCCTTGAAGCATGGGTTATAAAACGTTTTTAGTTAAAAATGACAAGATGAAATGACAAAATACTCAGGAAAACTTTAAACTACAACCTTCTGAAATTGTTAGGTTTTGTTCTTGTATGATTTTAAAGATATGGTGAGTTTTGGAAATGCTGACTCTTTTTATTCATTTTTTTCCCAAAGCAGAGAACATTTGAAGGAGCTTGGTGTGTGATCGGGGTCATAGGGAGTTATAAGAAGTTGTAAGGATCAAGCTACATTTGAATTTTCTTTCAAGAAATAATCCAAGGCCATTGTGGTTGCTGAGAAGAAAAAAGAGATGAGCAAGGCCCAGACCCTACTTTCAACAGGGTTACAGAGATTGAATAAAATAGTAGAAAATAGTTTCAATTGAAAGTAGTTGACTAAAAGGAAGCTGGAGTCTGTGTTCTTTGGGAGATGTTCTTTCTAGCCTGGGGCCTATGGATCTCAATGGTAATTTTTAAATGAATTGTTATTTGAAGTGGGCTTTAGACAAAAAGGTCAAACTGATTAGTGTGGATACTGATATGCGTTGGAGGCCATGTGTGGCAAGTGCATCCTCAACAAAGGTTCTAGAATATTCAAGGACTGGAGGTAGAAATCAGAGCAATACTTATGGGAAGCATTAAGTCATAGTTATTTCCTCAAGAATGTTAGTACCAAGAGATGACATGCACAAAAAGGGTATCTGTGATAAAATTCATTTTCTAAACGTTGGATGCTATATAAATATATATATACATATCATACATACATACATATATATATATTTGCCACCTGCAGAATTTCAAACACATATCTTTAGAAGTCTTCCAGTAAAATCATTTTAATATTATTTAAAGTGGCTTATTTAATTCTGAAATTATTTTTAAAAAATTATTTTTAATTATTTGGAAAGAGTGACATACACACACACACACACACACACAGCGACCTTCCATCCACTGACTTATTCCCCACATGCCCTCAACAGCTGGGGCTGGGTTAGACCGAAGTTAGGAACCAGGAAGCTGGAGCTCCGTTCATACCTTAAATGTGGGTAACAGGGACTCAGCTGTTGGAATTGTACCTGCTACTCTCTAGGGTGCATGTTAGCAGGAAGCTCGATGAGATGCGAAAGCAGGACTTGAACTCAAGATTTCCAGTATGGAAAGAGGTGTCCCAAGCAGTGGTTTAACTGCAGTGCTGCAAAACACACACTATGAAAACCTCTATTTCAGGAAAATGTACAAATATCTTATAAAACGCTTTGTTGGAGATGCTTATTTTACAGTGTTTATCTGTAAGTGGCAAGGTGGTGGAAGACCTCAACACCATATTCAAGATTCTTAGAAGCTTTCAGATGTGGGTGAGCTGTCATTCTAAGTAGTGTTGTAGAAACTCCTGATGAGCTGGGATGGATTGGAGACTAGGAAGAGATTTCTGAGTGGCATCCATCCTGTAATGAGCCCTGTTACAGCCAGTAGAGCATGAGGTAATGTAGAATTAACCTGAAGTGGTTCTGGTAATTACAGGAGTGAAGATTTGAAAGAAAAGGATCTTACAAGAATAGAGCCAACAGTTCTTTGATGTCAGCTGTATGCAGTGAATATGAGGTTATTTGATTCTAAGACACATGCACTTTTTCCCCCCCACATGTTAGCATCATTGAAATCAGGAAATAGCTTACCATTTTTTTTTAAAGATTAATTTACTTATTTGAAAGTCAGAGTTACACAAAGAGAGAAGCAGAGAGAGAGAGAGAGAGGTCTTCCATCTGATGGTTCACTCCCCAGTTGGCCGCAGCGGCTGGAGCTGCGCTGATCCGGAGCCAGGAGCCAGGACCTTCTTCCAGGTCTCCCACATGGGTCCAGGAACCTAAGGACCTGGGCCATCTTCTACTGCTTTCCCATGCCTTAGTGGAGAACTGGATCGAAAGTGGAGCAGCTGGGACTAGAACCGGTGCCCATATGGGATGCTGGCTCTTTAGGCCAGGGCGTTAACCCGCTATGCCACAGCACTGGCCCCAGTAGCTTAGCATTTAATCATTATTTAATTGTCTTTCATTCTTTAGTGGTCCATAAAATTAGATATGTAGAAATATCACTGATATCAAGGATGCTTTTGAGATAAAGGAATTGAGTAGTCTGAGAGAAACTGGTGCTTAATGGTTTAACAGCATGATCTGTACTGTTTTCTGGAAGAGAAGTGACACTGATAGAATTTGCTCCCGGCATTTTGGGCCAAAGGAGAAACTGATTTGATTTCAGAGTTAAAGAGGGACTGACTGTTCGAGCCAGTGTTTCCTTTGACTTTTGCTGGTGTCCTTACGTTCTTTGAACCTATCCTTGAAGGGGAGGGGATCCCTCTGAACTTCTACCAAATCAGTTATTTACTTACTAGCCCGATTTTTATCCAGCTTTAAATAGAATGCTGCTTTGTTGAAAGATATGGGCCTTAGCCTCACTCTCCGTGACATTAACTTGACAGGATAAGCAGATGTAAACTTCCTGTCTCTAAGTGACTTTTCAGTGGCTGTCACTCATTGCCTGCAATAGATCTTTGCCCCTTAGCTGTGTGTGTTAAACACTTTGCATCATAGTGTTTTACTGACTACGATTCTTATTAGAGTAATTTCACCTGTTACTTTTTAAAGATTTAAATCAATTGAAAATATGGGCTTACTATTATACTTCCTGATCTTATGGGCTAAATAATTAAACAAATAGTTTTTAAGTGGAGAATGCAAAAAAAAAAAAAAAACCCCACAAAAGTTCTAAAAATAGAAATAGTGATAACACAAATAATTGTGAAAAGGCATAGGTTTTTTCATCCTATAATTCTGAAATTGCTCTGAAATAAATGGTTGGATCCCATATACCGATATAAATGTCATCCTGAAACTAGTGATCTTATTTTTTTCTTATAAAAATAAGTCCTAGAGGAGTGGGTGTTTACCCTAGTGGTTAAGTTGCTAATAACTCACATGGGAGGACTTGGGTTCATTTCTCAGCTCCATCGCTGGCTTCTGACTAGTTTTCTGACTATGCAGGCCCTGGGAGGCAGCAGTAAATGTCTCAAGTTACTGGGTTCCTGCCATTCAGCTGGGAGTCCTGTGTTGTATCTCTTCCTCCTGACTTTGGTCTAAGCAGTTGCCAGCATTTGGAGAGTGAGTCAGTGAATGAGAGCTGCCTCTGTCTGTCTCTGTCTATATTTTTGTCAAATTAAAAAATTTTTTTTCAAAATATTTTTTACTAAAATAGTGCCTAGAAACCCTTCTGAAGTTATTTGATAGAGCTTAGTCACTTTATAAGATGTTAAGCTTTCTTAATTGAAGGTTGACAGTATCACTAGGGAAGAGCCTCAAAATAATTTATCTACATTGTTAATCACAGCTCCTGCATTACTGACCTGTAGTTCAGATGCTGCCCGAAGAGCAAGAGGAAGAAGTCAGAATTCACTTCCTCTTTGAAAGCAGAAAAGCTGGATTTCCTTCCTTCCTTCCTGCCTTCCTGCCTTCCTGCCTTCCTGCCTTCCTGCCTTCCTTCCTGCCTTCCTGCCTTCCTTCCTGCCTTCCTGCCTTCCTGCCTTCCTTCCTGCCTTCCTTCCTTCCTTCCTGCCTTCCTTCCTTCCTGCCTTCCTGCCTTCCTTCCTTCCTGCCTTCCTTCCTTCCTTCCTTCCTTCCTCTCTGTCTCTTAATTTGAATTTAGGTGACCAGAAAAGACCAGGTTGCTCACATAAACAGTTTCTAATACCTGGGAAAACTAAGCCTGCTTGAAGATGACCATGTAGTACTCTCGAGTGTGAACCACTTAGATTAGGAAACAAAGGATAGATTTCAAAAATTTTAGTTTTAACACAGTATTCCATCACTGAGTGACTATGTTGTTAGGTAGGTCACTTCATGTCTTATCCTATGCTTTTTAAATACTGCTAAAGAACGGAAATACCCTTTTTTTTTTTAAATAATGACATCTGTGAAACATTAAAACCTGTTTAGAATTCTTTGAGAAGACCCTGCTTTAGCAGATGGGACCAATAATGTTCTAGTTAAGAATCTATTGATTATATGCAAAGATTTGACTGGAGAAGATGGAGGTTTAGAAAGATACTTGGGAATCTAATGAAGTCCCGTGATGAAGTGATTAATCCACAGCAGACAATGAGGAGGCCAGTTGTACTTTGGCAGTGCTGGAGCGGGGACAGAGACCCAGGACCATCTCCGCCTCAATTCTCTCTCTCCTTGTGTGTTGGCTTCCTTTTTCCTTTCTCTAGTGAACACTGTCACCAGTGGAAGTGTCCTAGGGCCTCAGATCTTCCGTGGAAAATGTGTTCTGTTTCTAAGGGAAGGAGGGAAGGAAGTAGAATTATACTTGTGGAGTATTTATAAGGTATGGGAATCCATGTACACATACCCATGCATCTGTACACATAAAATATGGTTACAGTAAATTTGTACTTTAGGTAACAGATTAAAACTGAATGCATAGGGAAGAAATAATACATCATGAAAAATGAAACCCAACCTCTTATCAACACACTTACAGAATATACAACACAAAAAGGGGGGTAGTCAGGGGAATTCTCCCGTGAGGTACAAAGCTGCTCTGTTGGCTCCTGGTTACTGGCTGGGGCGCTAAGGTGGGAGGGCCTTTGTATGTTGCTTAGCAATGTGTGTTCTCTTTGAATGGGCCTAGCCTCATGAATCGTGAATCGTTAGTTTACAGGAGTAAGTTACTTTTATAAGCTGGCCAAAAAAGAGTAACCCAACCTAGGCCCCTTTTATCCCACAGAGTTTTTAAGAATTTTAACTTCCTATTTTTATCAGAGTTCTGAATGAAATATGATTTGATGATAATTCTGTCATTATAGTCAGCCTGCTTTCTGTATGCTGATCTTTGTGATTCTGTGAGAAAGATAAAAACAGGACTAATTGTACTATTGAGCAATACATTTGGGGTCTACTGTGTGAGGAGTGGAGAGGGATCTTCCCGTGTGGTTGCTGAGTCTTTGAAATGAATTATGAGTCTGGAAGCATGAGTATTGTAAAAATGTAATCTTGAATGCTTTGTAAAAATCCTATTCTTGGGATGGGCATTTGGCTCAATGGTTAAGCCGCCTCCTGGGATACCCAAATATTGTGTCAGAGTGCCTGCTTTGAGTCCTGACTCTTCTGCTTGCAATTCAGCTTCCTTCTAAGGCACATTTTTGGAGGCAGCAGATGATGGCTCAAGTACTTGAATTCCTGAAAACCACATAGGAGACCCAGATTGAGTTTTGTGCTCCTGACTTTGGCCTGGCCCAATCCTGACTATCACAGGCATTTTGGGAATGAACCAACAGAGAGAAGGTCGCTCTGTCTGCCTTTCAAAATTAATTAATTAATAAAAAAATAAATAAAATTTAAAAAGGCATTGCTCTAAAGCAGTCTTCTCTATTTGACAAGTTTTGAATCTTTGTCAGGTGTTTCCAGTAGATTTTTTCAAAACAGAAAAAAAAAATCTCAAATAGTAGCACTTATTTTCTCATTCTTATTCCCACTTGTTTGAAAAATCATTTGAGATGTTCTGCTATGATTACCAATGTTGTTTTTAAATATTTATTGGACTGCTTCTGACTGTCAATTCCCCCCTCTCTGCCTTTGCGCCCCCTTTGGTTCCTATATTTTCAATCTCATAAATGCCCAGTTTATATTTTCAAATTTCATTCTGTGTGGTGAGATGGGTTTTACCCCCACATTTGTTGCTTTATAAAAGCAGCTGATGTCCTAAAAATATAGCAAATTTTTATTTGTTTAAAAATGACAGCAAAAATAGATCTGTCTGATTTTATAAATGTTGATTTTAAAGAATCTAAAAATGTCTGATTGTGTATTATACGAACAACTAGCAACTGATGTAGGAAAGGTGGTGCTAAGGTTCCAGAGGGGTGGGCAGAAGGATGTGTCAGAAAGCTATAGGGTGTTCTGTTTGAGCTGCAAAAATAGAATTGTATCATTTTACCCAAAGTTGAGTGTGATTATACGTAGATCAGCCATCCAGTTTCCATCTTTTTTTACCATTATTTTTCTGGTTCAAGTTCCAGCTACACAGTGCACTGTTCCCCTGATAAACACTGTGGCTTTCTGTCCTGTGCTATTTGCACAACTCGAATGTCTTCCTTCAGCTGCAGTTGGCAAAAGTTTTGCAGCTCAGTTTCAGTGCTGTCATTTCTGTCAGTTCTTGCTGATCATAAATGGCAAGTGTCAGATTGCATCCCTGCTGTTCTCTAAACACTCCCATAATTTTGCTTGTGGTTTTTGTTGTAATCAGCACTGATGTCTCCGTGTGGCTGTTTGTATTCACATCCAGGCTTCTCCACAGACTCAAAGCTCTCTGAGGACCATGATAGTTTTTGTCACTGGAGCATGTTCCAGAGAGGTCATGTAGGGTCTTGGAAATAGGAGGTAGTAATTAGATATTTATTAGTTGAAAATGAGTAGTTGATTCATAAAGACTGAGAAATATGTTTTACCTTTTTGCTAGTAAGACTTTCTGCCAAAATTGTGCAAATAAATTCAGTTAAGAGCATTGAGTTACTATTTTCCCTAGCTGGAGGGAAAAAGACCATTCCCAGAATTTCAACCTCCTTGAGACAAATAATTTATAAATTTTTCTCAATTTTATTTTTAATGCTTTACACAACTGTTTTTTCTCTGTAAACTTTATAGCCAAAGGCAGTGTTTGTTTTCCTTCTCAGGGAGAACAGGTAGCTGTAGTTCATGTAAAGTGTGAGGTGGACTGAATGCATACAAAGTTTAGAAACATAATTGTAAAAACTCACAGCACAATAGATTTTTTAAAAGTTCATTTTAATTTTATGTAAAAGGCAAGAGATAGAGATACAGGAAGAGATAGAGGGAGGGAGAAAGATCTTCTACCAGCTGGTTTGTTCCCCAGACGCCTGTGATGGCGAGGGCTGGACCAGGCCAAAGCCAGGGTCTCAGAATTCCATCCAGATCTCCCATGTGGGTGACAGGATCCCAGTTACCTGAGCCATCATCTGCTGCCTTCCAGGCTGTGCATTAGCAGGAAATTGGATAGGAAGTAGAGGAGCCAGGACTTGAACGTGGGTGTCCCAAGCAACGACTTCACCACTGCCAAACGCCTGACCCAACACAGAAGGATTTATATATTCTCAGTGTTATGCATAATTGTGTGTTTGCTGGGGCTGTTTGGGTTGCTGTAATGGAAGATTTCACACCCACCTAAACCAAGTTCCTGTGTTCTCGGGAAGTTTAGAGACAGAGCTTTTGGATCACTTTTGCCCTTCTGTTTTGCGGATAACGTGTTTTTGGAGGAACAGATATTCTCAGTATTTTTGCTCTGCAGCTTTTGGTTGGAAATCTGGAGCTGTGGTCCTCCCCAACCAGAACCAGTCTCTGACTTCCCACCTGACAGTGAGAGGCTTCCAGAACAGCAAGTTCATTGGAAATCTCCATCTTCAGCAGTTCTCAGATTGGCTTCCTGTTGAACTCCTGTTTTCACCTCCACTATTTGGAAGAAGCAGCCAAGTTCATCTCTCCTTTTAGCCTTCATCGCATAGATTGAATAGACTGAATATGTTTCATGTAATGACTCCCTGTCCTCAAAGGTTTTTCTCACCACTCTCTGTGTTTCTTACAGTACAATTCAAGCAAACATATATACAGAACCCTGGTGCTACCCTGTAGAGTTTATCTGGGCTTTTTGGATACTGTTATTTGTTGATACTTGGAGATTGCCCCATAAAGTCCTGAGAAGAATTTTGGAAAAGAAGGATGACAAAGCCCTTCTGTGATTGAGTGTGTTGGGGAGTGGTGTGACTTGGTGACATGATAAAGTGCTTTGCAGAGCTACAGGGGATCATTGCTGTGAAGTATTTCTGAGTAGGGACAGGCATCAAAGATAGGGATGGGCAAAGGGTTTGATACAGGTTTGATTAAATGTCAGAGACACTGATGAAAGTTGTAGAATTTGGCAGACAGCAGATTCGCTCTGCTCAGTTCTGTCCTGAGGTGGATTCAGCAGACAAAGCTTGTGGTGCATGGTTCAGTACATGAGGAATGATTTTATTTTTTTAATTAAGCAAGAACTGTGGTCTCTGATTCAAACTGCAGTTCTCCTAAGGGACAGAATTTTTTGGGAGAATTTGATATTTTGAGAAAAGGAAGTTTGGAGAAATTATGAGTATGTTAAGGAAATTCACTAGTACCTGGAAATTTTTACTATTCCTTCCATTTCTTTGTGTATGGGTGGGAAATAATATGCTGCATTCTGCCAGACTGGAGAGAGCCAGGTGCACCAGCACAAAGACTTGCTCAGAATGTCACTCGGATGAGGGACAGACAGGGCTACATTCCTTCCGTTTTCTTCCTACCAGGTAAATAAGATTTGCTCTGGCTTCCTGCTGTACTTCAAGGATGAAAGAAGAACTTTGGGTTCATGGCAACATTATTAGGAATGAGAAAATTAAAGAGGGACTAAGTGACACAAATATTATGATCAAAGAAGTTTTCTTGTTATTAAGTAAATAAAGATAGAAAACTCAGCTTTATTGCCTAATTATTAAATGTTTGTTGGCTAGTAAAGTCAGAATGATTTATTATGCTGACAGACACACAAAGAACCATCTAATGATCTGCCAACAAATTAGTTTTCTTGTGTTAAGGTGATCTGTACCTGTTAGTGTTATTTAATGACTCCCGTGCTTTCCACTGTAACATTATTTTTTTTGAATTTGCATTATTAACCATTACGTTTTCTATGAATAAACAACATATAAATTTCTCTTTGGAAATAATGATATTTTATGTTCTATCTTTGGGTAAGGTTGTATGTAGAATTGTCCATAGAGCAATTTTTGAAATTATAATTAATTTTCTATTGTTTCCTTTTTATGACCTTTATAATGGCTCATCTTGTATTTTAACTCTTAGGCTCTATTAGCCCTCATGCATGCTACATGACTTTCATCTTTGACGCCTGCTTAAATCTAACTAGGTTGTCCTCTGAAAATTTGAACATTAGACTAAGAAAAAATGGGATTATTTTTCCATTGCTTATCAGAGATCGTTTCAGGTAAAATCTTCCACTCCATGGTACGCACACACAGAGAAACACAGGTACTTCAAAAAGTTCATCAAGTGATTGGTATTGTGGCACAGCAAATTAAGCTACCACTTGTCACTCCAGCATTCCACATCAGAGTACTGGTTCAAGTCCTAGCTACTTCACTTCTGATGCAGCTTCCTGCTCATGTGCCAGGGAAGGCAGTGGAAGATGGCCCATGTACTTGGGCTCCTGCCACCTATGTAGAACATGATGAACATGATCTAGAACTGGGCCTGGGCTGCAGCTGGGAGCTAGAAATGCAATCCAGGTATCCCATTAGGGTGACAGGAACCAGTTACTTCAGCCATCACTGATGCCACTCAGGGTCTGCATTGGCAGGAAGCTGGAGTCAGGAACCAGAGCCAGTTATCAATCCCCAAGTACTTGCTTGTGGGACACTGACATCTTAACCCCCAGGCTGACTGCCTGCTGCCTTCATGTTTACTTCTATTTTCCGAGAGATTTTTTGAAGTACCTGTGTGTGTATATATATAAAATTACATATGATTTATCATTACCTAGTAAATATTGTTAAGCCAAAAGTCTTGAGACCATTGTACAAACATTGTCTTTTTTTTTCTTTTGTAGGCAAAGATAAAGTAATAGAGAAAGACAGACACAGACAGACTATGGTTCCCTCAAAACTTGGTTAAAACATCAGATTTTCTATGAAGATTTTATTTGCCATACACCCACGTATAGCCTTTTTAATCCCTTACCCAGTTTGCTACCTGTTGGCATGGTATTTCTCCTATGGTACTTATTATATTTTTGTTGCCCCATTTATGACAGGCACTTTCCTCTCTCTGTATTCCTAATAGCTAATATAGTATGGATTCTTTACTAAATGTGTATTGGACTTGATTCTTTATTAATTAGGTTCAGTGAGCTTTGATGTCATGTACAAAGATTTTACCAGCCCGAAACATAGAATCCCAACCATCACAAAATATAGCAGTAGCAGAAGAAAGGCTTTGTTTTATCATGGATAAGAATGTAATTTTTCATGTTATATTTTTAATTACTTTGAATAGTTACTTGTTTAAAACTTGTGTGTGGCCGGCGCCACGGCTCACTAGGCTAATCCTCCACCTGTGGTGCCGGCACCCCGGGTTCTAGTCCCAGTTGGGTCGTTGGTTCTGTCCCGGTTGCTCCTCTTCCAGTCCAGCTCTGTGCTGTGACCCTGACCCGGGAGTGCAGTGGAGGATGGCCCAAGTGCTTGGGCCCTGCACCCACATGGGAGACAAGGAAGAAGCACCTGGCTGCTGGCTTCGGATCAGTGCTGCGCGCAGGCCGCAGCAGCCATTTGAGGGGTGAACCAATGGAAGGAAGACCTTTCTCTCTCTCTGTCTCTCTCTCTCACTGTCTAACTCTGCCTGTCAAAAACAAAACAAAACAAAAAAAACCTTCTGTGTGTGTCATACCCTGCTGGATTCACATGGGTTGCAGTGACTGAGTGAATAAATGCCGAGAACTTTGGTTGGGGGAAGACAGTGTTATTTTAATGAGGATATTTGTTGAATTACAGTTTGTTTTCACATCAGTATCTTCAACCAGGCTCACTTTTCACATTCTGGGTTCAGGTGCTACCCCTTTGCTCCATTCTCAGAAGAGAAAGTGACTTGACAAATGGACATTACCTAGATCACTTTGTGGGAGTGACTTGTGGAAATAATGGCTTTTTTCCTCACTGTATTTCGCAAATGATGCCGTTTTTCACACTGAAATATGAATACGAGTCTTCTTTGTCTATTAGTACAATAGTTAACTGTTATTAAAAGGGAAAGCTTTTTTTTTTTTGACTGTGGCAGTTGTCATGTGGCCTTGGACGTGAAAAACAAGTTAAGATTTAAATGATGCTTCATCCAGGTTTTTCTCAAGAATAGAAACCAAAATTCATAGAGAAAAGAATTATTTTCCTTTAATTATCATGTGGGAGCCTTGTGATTAGAGAAGCCTCAGGCTCCTGGCTTGGAGGTTTGGACAGTGACATGCAGAGAGTAGCTCTGGCTTGTCTGTGCTTGCTGCCACGTTGTGCCAGATCCTGAATCATGGGAGCGAGTGGGCATAAATTAAGGAACGTTCATCAGAGAGAATCAAGACCACCTGATGAGTCACACTTGCTGACTCTGGACCACGTGTTCATGAACTGTCCAGTCTTTTCCTCATTCTTCCACAATGTCCCAGGACCCCAGTTGATCTCATTTTTGGTGGATTGAAGAAGACCTAAGAAGAGGGCAGGTTTCAGTCCACCAGTAAGCTAATAGCTGTGTGATCCCAGCCACTGCAGTAACGTGTTCTGCCTCTCAGTTGTCTACATGTAAGTTTGTAAGCTACAAAATGAGAACCTTTTCACTGACCATTTTTGTAAATGTCAAATGAAAGTAAATATTTATATTAAGTGATCTATTAAAATTTCATATTAAGGGAAATTTAATATTTGCGAATATTAAATATTATAATATTAAATGAAATGTTTATAAACATTAAATCAAAGTACTGTCTACAATGTCTGATATGTAGTGTGTGGTTTCACTAAATCACTTTGGTTACTTTTGTTCCTTTTAAAAATCTAATCTTTTCCTGAAGTATTGGGTTTCTCATATTCTATATACCATATTTAGAAAAGTTTAGAAATGACTTCATTTCATTAGATCAACTGGACAGAGCAGTAAAAGAACTAATCTCCTTCAGAAGATGAGTTTTAAAGTTTAAAGCAATCCAAATTCTCACCTTTTTGATTCATTTTCTAAAAATTAGCTGAGTGACATAATATCTACTATCTTTAAAATTTTTTTTCACTCTGAAGAAATTTCATTTGTGCACATTAGGAAAAAAATTTAAAAAATTGAATTGGCTGACAGAGGCAAGTTAAACATAAAACATTATAGAGTAGCATGCATTAGGGAAGCATTCGTGTACTATGGAAGAGGCATCTGAGGATGGAAGCCCTCATCATTTATTATGAGTCTGGGCAAGTCAGTTAACCCCAGAGAGGCCCTGGTGTGAAAGGGGCCTGTGTTACCTCCCCTACCTGGAGATAGGTAGCTGAGTCAGGTAAAAATTTTGAAATCTGTGGTAGTCAGCTTTTCATTAGTACAACAAAATACCTACTGAAAGTTACTTATTAAAGAAGGAGATTTGTTTTTGCTCTTGATTTTAGAGGTTGAGAGTCCAAGATAGCATGGCCCCATTGATTTGGTATCTTGCTGCTGGAATTCTTAGGTGGTGCACAGCACCCCATGGCGGGAAGGAGTGCTGAGGGCAAGCAGAGGAAGGATCACAGGGTAACCTAGCAGAGACAGTGGGTAGTCCTGGCTGGCCATTAGCATCAATCCTCTCACAAGATTTATCCACTGAGGGCCAATTGGAGTGATGTAAGGACCTCTTACTAGCCCTATCTCCTAATCAACATAGTTGGATTAGTTTCCACTCTCTTAATATTACCAACTTATGACTCTGAGGTTGGAGTGTCTGCAAGTTTGAGAGCCATATCCTATTTAAGCCATGAGAACAACCTTTCTAGTGCTGAAACCGTCATAGTAGGAGTTGGAGAAAATTTGCACTTTCTCTGTGAGCATTTGTCTTACATAATACTGCAAATACATGTAGCATAGCTTGTGCCTTAGAGTTTGGGGAATAGCACGTTGAATTTGTTGCTCTCTTTGGTCATTCGTTATGGCTGAAGAACTTTCACATTTCTCCCAGTTGTGACCCATGAGATGTCAGCATCCCAGTGCTGTAGTTTCTGTTTCCTTTTAGTGACTTATTAGCCTTTGTTTGTTTTCTTTTTATAAGTAGGGTTTTTAAATTCAAATAATAGGGTAAAAATAGAAAAATTAAGTTTATACTACTCTAATAAAAAGTCAACAGAATTTATGCTTTGTTTTGACAATTTGGTTTTGATGATTCTGTATAGGAGAGTAATTGATTCTCATGAAATGATTATTCAATTGGTAAGCTTCACTTATACAAGCGTACCTGTAGACCTCCAACTTAACTTACATAGAGTGTGGTCTAAGTTAAAATAAAAGATGACCTGTGCTCAAATGAACCTTAATGTCTTTTGCAACTCTGGAGTCTAATGGTTGTGCTATGTGCAATAGGGTGTAGCCTTGGGAAGATCTAATTTCTCACAAGTGCCATACCATTCCATGCCAATAATCAAGTGATTTCAAAGACATCCTGGAGGAATACCATTGATGTCACAGAGGTCCTGACTTCTTTTAAGATGAAGGATGTGAAAAATATCCAAGCAGATGTAGAGAGGCCATCTGTTCTGAGACTCACAAGGACATTCCTATACTGGGTGGAGAATTGTATACTGGCTTGAGAATCTTTTACAACTCTTCACATTTTAAAAATTTTACAACTTTTACAACTCTTCACATTTTAAAAATTTCTCATTTTACACAAATAGACATTTGTAATAAGTGGAACCTGAGCTTTCCTGTAAATCTAGAGGTGGACTTCGTGGAGGAAAGGAAAGAGACCAGTGAATATTCTTACATGCATGGTTCAGACAGCACTGTGCAGGATAGGCACTTGATAGATGCCCTTCATACTTTGTTTCTCTTCCTTTCTGATATTGCTTTGAACTCTCTCAGGAGTCAGGGTAGAATATCATTGCCTTGTCCTGCTTTAGCAATATGTAGGCGGGCTTAAACACAGTTACCATCCGCAAATAGCTGGTTCCAGTAAATTAAATGCCCTTTACAACTGAGGAAATATATGGGTTGTAGATGCTGAAATAAACTGGGTTAAAAATATTTATTACACAAAGGAGATGCTAACTCAAAGAGACACGTATCTTTGTGCCCTCAACAATTTCTTGCTTGAAAATGGCATCTCTAAAGAGTTGTCCAAATTCCTAGCCCTGGCTTGTAGAGGACACAGCTGAGTCACAGCTGCTGAGAGACCATGCCTTTTTCCCCTGCCCCCTCTAAGAGAAGAAGCAAGGAGAAAGGAGTGAAAGAGAGCTAGTGCCAATAGCTTACTGAAAATTCACTGGATTGAGAAGTCTGAAACTCTTGGGCCAAGAGGAAGCTGTTACTTCATGATGTGGGAGTGTTTGGAGCGTGAAATCCTCTTTCCCTAAGAGGACTCTTGTAGTGGGCCAATGTTTGTGCAAAAGTATGTCTTTTTCCTCCAGAGATCCTTGCTGTATGTTGGAATGCCCATGGTTTCTTGCCAACATTTTGAGGTTGCCATTTAGCTTGCATTTTTGACTTGGCAATACCTGGCTGGCTTATTGGCTTTTCTCAAATTAGATGTTATTCTTCCCTTTGAAATGCTTATTTCCAACCACTGGCTTGATGCCTCACCAACAAGGTAAAAATGTGACCTTGAACTAATTACTCAAGGTATCTTCTACCTTAATTTCTCCATTAATAAAATTGTCATAATAGTATGAGGACAAAATTAATGACTTCGTGTAGAATACTTAGAACAGTGTTTCTTTGTAGCTGCTCTAGCATCATTGGCTACTGTGAATTCTATTGCTGCTGGCCAGTCTGATGGAATGTACTAAGGGATGTCTATTTTTGTTACTTCTATTGGCACAATTATAGCTTGTGCCTCTATCTTTACTTTGTATCTAAAGAATACCCTGCTATTGGAAATAGCATTGAAGATGAATGGAGAGAAATATTAATATACCCATAAATTAACATTCTTGCTGTCAGGAAAAATGGCAATAAAAGAACATCTGCTTAATATCATCATTATTATTTTAGAAATTCTTATACATTCAGATGATTATATACACAAACAAAGGAGAGCAAACAGCATTATTCAGACATTATGAATTTACATTTAGAAGTCCCAGTGGCAACAACTGTAAAATTAATAGATTACATCATTAGCAAAATGATTGGATACTTGAATATTTCAAAAGTGGTGACTTTCCTAAATATAATAAATGAATAATAGGAAAATATTGTGGGGAAAAACTAGCGAGACATACAAACCAAAAATACTTGTTATCTCTGGTTGTGGGAATTTCTGATCTTTTAAATTAAAAAGGCTATTTTTATTTAGTACTTACCATGTGCTGTGAACTGTGTTAATATTTTTGGCATCTTAAAAATAACTGTTGGCTTTACACTTCATTTGTATTCTCTCCAAATATTTTCATTAATCCCCTTTGAGATCCATAAAGCCTTTCTGAGTTTTGTTTGCGAATTCTAATGCATCTAAAGATTGTAATTGTAAAACTGCATTCCAAGTGGCACATATTGTAATTTGCTGCTACTTATATCAGCTTGAAGCTGTCAGTATGTGTGAATAGATTTGATCAGAGGAGTGAAATAAAACTGCTCTCAATTTAAGAGTCAAACTTTAAAAGCCCCTCCTCCTTTCTCTGTGTGAAAATAGATGTTTATATTTTCTGGGTTTTATGTATACAAGAGTGTTGACTAATATAGATCTGACTGTTCTCCAAGGTAACAAGGAAATTTAGAAAGAATACAGTGTGCCTGACACCCTGCGCCTGTGGGGAGCTCGCCTCTGCCTCTGAAATGCTTCAGAGGAGTCTATTCATTGGTTTTTCTTTGGAGGCTGTGGTTTTGATTGTGATTATAAATTTAAGCCTGGGAAGGAAGTGTTACCACTGAAGGCTCAGCCTCAGCCAGGCTGGTGATTGGGCAGGAAGTCAGCTCTCTTGCCCTCAATTACTACTCCACAGTTCCTTCCCTGTGACTTCGAGATCCGTATTTTATAGTACTATAAAGTTTTGCTCTTTGACTCACCATGGTTCTCACTTCACCCTTGGAGGTGTAATTAATGTCACTGAGTCAGATTCAATAGCCAGTTGCTCACTGAGCTCATCGGGTTTTTAAAGTAGTCACAAATATTTCAGTTGAGGACCACATCATTGTTGAGGTCGCCCCTGCCTGGTGCAGGCCACGTAAGAAGCCACTTTTGATGCTTTGATAGAAATATGGTAGAAATGCTTTGAACTAAACAATTTATAAAAATAACCAGGTTATTGAAGATTTATCTCCACAGCAAAAGAAATGTTTTTGTTTATTTTTTAAAAATTTTGGTCTATTTTTCAAGTTGCTCAGAATACATTCAAAATCAATCTGTGCATGAGAAACCGCTGATCTCTTTTGTGGATTACTCAGAGGGAGTGTGGGTGGACTGCAGAATCTATAAATGGCTAATGCTCATCTTTGGGCGTATTTACTTGTAGACCTGATGAGTGCGGAGAGAGGGTGGATTCTAGCTCACACATTTCCTTCTGCATGTGGGAAACCTTTTCCAGTTTGAGTTTAAAACCCATTGAACAATGATCTCAATGCCTCTTTTCTGCCTTTTTCTTCTTTTTTTCCCCAAAAAGATTTATTTATTTGAAAGGCAGTTAGAGAGAGAGAGAGGAAGAGAGAAAGAGAGGTCTATCCTCCATCCCTGAATGGCTGCAGTAGCCAGGGGTTGGCCAAGTTGAGCACAGCTGGGAGCCAAGAACTCCATCTGGGTCTCCCACATGGTTATCAGATGGGCCATCTTCCGCCTCCTTCCTTGGTGCATCACCAGGAGCTGGAATAGCCAGGACTTGAACTGGCACTTAGAGAGGGGACACTGTTGTTGCAGGTCACGGATTGACCCGCTGTTCCACAGCACATGCCTTTTTTCTGCCTTTTGTGCATGTGCGCGTTGTTCTATACATGATACGACTTTAGAGAGGTGATGGCTATCATGAACATCTGGCCAATTATTACTTAATGATAGCTTTGCCACTTAGATTGCATGTCTCAGACTGTCAGTTATAGATAAGCCCCATCTCAAGATCTCAAGGTCTTTGTACCTCCTTGGTCTCTTCAAGGTTATTTATTTATTTTTTTAAAGGTAGAGTTAGAGAGAGAGAAGGTGGGAGAGACAGAAACAGAGAGAGATTTTCCATCCATTGGTTCACTCCCCAAATGGCTCAACAGCCTGAGCTGGGCTGATCTGAAGTCAGGAGCCAGGTGCTTTTTCTAGGTCTCCCACGTGGGTTCAGGGGCCCAAGTACTTGGGCCATTTCCTGCTGCTTTCCCAGGTACATTATTAGGGAGCTGGATCGGAAGTGGAGTGGCCAGGACATGAACCATGTGCTGAAAAGGGATGCCAGTGCCACAGGTGGCAGCTTTACCTGCTACGGCACAGCGCCGGCCGTCAAGGTTTAGCACCCTACTTTCCCTTCCATGTCTGGAGTCCTTTTGTTCTTCTTCCAGAGATATTTTTCCCCCCACTGGCTTCCTATCACATTTTCTGTAATCCAACAGCCCTTCTTTCAGTTAAGTTAAGAGAATTTTCATCAAATACAGTCACTTGGGTGTATCAGCTGATTGCTTACTCTTTACCATAATTTTCATGTTTTACTTCCTCTGGGCCTATTCCTCCAGCCATCGTTTAGATCTCAATAAAACTTACGGTAACATCCAAGTTGCATGCTATGAAACATAAGCGATTAAAAAGGAACTTGATAATGGATAATATTTTCTTATTTCACTGAATACATTTAAAATGGGATTTCACTGGTTGATTTTGTTTATTGTACTCATTGAAATGCTTTTTCAAAGAATATATTTTATTTTACTAATATCAGCTTACTAGTGAAAATATTGAATTAAATGTTAGGAGCAAATTGTGGCAGCATAGTCTCAATCATGACCCAGGAATTTTGAATACAAGTTTGTATACATTCTCTGTCATATGTCCATCCTTTCCAGATGAAGCAGCATTAGAAATGGTTTTGACATGCCTAACTCTCTTATACCTTAATCTATTTTGCATTCCTGTTGTAATTTAAGATAAGGCCTGCATTTGCTAAAATGTTGAGTGCAAAGTAGGTAAGTTATGTCTAAGATGTCAGGAGAATACTAGGAAGTTATACTCAACAGCCATTCTTTTAAATAATCTTATTTTTGGCTGACTTACAATGGCTAGTGGTATAATTAATCTTATCTTGAATAGTTCCTAATAAAACATTTCTTCTCATAAGTAATTTTCCTATATTTGTTTTTTCAGTCTACTAAATAGCTAGCTGAAAGAATTGGTGGCTAGGGAGGAATGCTTTTATATCATCAATCTCCTATGACACTTTCTTCTTTCCATTTGTGCACTTGATTCAACATTTCTTTACCTCTACAGTATTTTTGGATCTATTTTATTCCTTTAGTATTTTGCCAAATAATTGGTAGATTTGGTGGTGTTTGTTCAAATATGCTTAATGCTTTGTTGTTATCAGTTGAAAATATTGAATGTTTAGATTTCCCATTTGAATTAACTATTATAGTACCTTATTAATGTTCATTAGTACGAAATTTGAGGGTGTGTTTACAAGATATTTTGCTGTTAGTATCCTTCAAGCTTGATGGTAGTCCTGTTGTGTTTGGATGTGACTGAAAAGATTCATAGCTGTTTTTTTGTTTTGTGGGGATTGGTGGCTTTAACTTGTATTTGTAGGACTTAGGACCGTAAGCCAACATTTATTAAGGCTAGATTTCTAGAGGCGAAAGTGCTGGATAAAAGGGTAAATGCATTATCAATTTAGGTAAATAATATGAAATTGCTGTCAAAAAAAGAAGGTGCCAATTGTTCTCCTGTTGTTACCCCATCTCTCCTCAACACTGATTGTGATCAGTCCTTTGATTTCTTGTAAGTGCTGAGGACAGAGCCCTCATCTTTGATTGCAGTTTGCCCTTTCTTGAACAGCAAGATGCAAGAATTTTCTTAAGTTTATTGGGACACTGATTATGGGTAGTTTGAGGTTACTAATTATTTGCCAGGATAGCCTTGTTGGCAACACATTATGATAGTGTATTTCATCTTATCTATTTTGAAAGATTTAAAAATTCCAAAATATAAACTGTGGCTCCAGGTGAGAAGTGAGACATGAAAGCTGTCATCCTGCATGGGAGATACCAGACTTCAAATGCTCTCCTCATAGTGCTACTGCTTTTAATCTATTATTCAAATCATCTTTACCAGCTTCTCTCTACTCTTACTTGAAATGCAAAAACTCCAGGTTTTTGTGTTTCATTCTGAGGAAATATGTGTGTGTGTTTAGAGTAAACCTCATAGTTTGGTGGATTTAAAGGGGAGCATTACTTGTTAGAGCAGAACTGGAGGAAAAATTTAAGTAGGGCTGTTGAACAGATTATAAGACTTAAGATAATCAGATGGTTGACTTGATGAGACCAATGCACTTCAAGTCTGTGGATATTTTCATACCTCTTATTGTTGGTACCCATGTGCCTTCCTGCAACCTGCTGCAGTTTATAACAAAAAAGATAGCTTCTCGGCAGGGGAATTTGGTGTGGTGGTTGATTCACCACTTGGGATGCCTACATCCCATTTCATTGTGTTTGAGTTCTGCCTCCACTCTAGGTTGCATCTTCTTGTTAATGTGCATCCTGGGAGGCGGTCGGTAATGGATCAAGTGGGTTTATCTGTGCCATCAATGTAGGAGACCTGGATTGAGTTCCTGGCACCTGTCTTCACTCTGGCGAGTGAGACAGGAGATGGAAGATCTCTGTCTTTCAAATAAATACGTTAAAATTGTTTCTTATATTTATTATATTATCATTCTAGTCCTATACCTCCTTTGTCCACATATTAGGTTTTTAAGTTTGTTAGATATTTGTTTGTTAGATATTTTTAAGTTTGTTAGATATTTGAAACCAGAGTTTACAGAGAGAAAGAGAGAGAACCAAGTCTTCCATTCCCTGTTCACTCATCAAATGCTCACAAGAGCTGGAGTTGGGCCAGACAGAAGCTGAACTCCATCTGGGTCACCCACGTGGGTGTCAGGAGCCCAAGTACTTGGGCCATTTTCCTCTATTTTCCCAGGTATATTAGTAGGGTGTTGGATTGAAAGTGGAGTTGCTGGGATTTGAACCAGCTTTCCTGTGGGATTATGGCATTGCAGGCAGCAGCTCAACTTGCTACACCTCATCGCTGGCTCTGGCATCTTTTTTTTTTTTTTTTTTTTTTTTAAAGGCAGAGCTACAGAGAGGGTGAGTCAGAGAGAGGGAAGTCCTCCATCTGCTGGTTTACTCCACAAATGGCTACAATAACTGGGGCTGAGCTAGGCTGAAGACAGGAGCAAGGAGCTCCCTCTAGGTCACCCGCATGGGTGCAGGGACCCAAACACTTGGCCCATCCTCAGCTGTCCTCCCAGGCGCATTAGCAGGGAGCTAGATCAGAAGTGCAGCAACCAAGAATGTGACTGGTGTCCTTTTAGGATGTAGGCTTTGCAGTTGGTAGCTTAACTCAGCACAACACAGCACTGGCCCATCCAGCTTCTTTAAAATACTTATTTTTATCATTTCAGAGTATTTGAATTATTGCAGTTTATTTTATTGAATTATTGCAGAGTATTGAATTACTGCAGGAGTTCTACTGGGGAGTAGAGTCAGTAATGGAATTGAAAAATAGGTTTAGTTTGAAGCAAAAGTTTTGAATCTACATATACAAAGTAGTTGAGTATAGTTAAGATTTCTTGGCCAATCTCATATAAAACTTTAAATTCAAAACCTCGAAGCAGCTGTTAGTTCTCCTCCAGGAAGTTGTATCGTGGAATTCTGTTTTACATGGCTTCAGCCTTTCAGAGCACTCCCTTCATGAATGAAAAATGATCTCTCATGCATCAGGCTTGAGCTGAGTCAGGAGCCACTGTTGAAATAAGCCAGAATGTGTCTGACATGAGTGAACTAGGGCTCACCAATAATCCCTCTATAAGAAATAAAACAAAACAAAGAAAAGTTCAAATGTGAGCTTGGGTGGTTTCCAATTTTACCAAAATGTAAATATGGCTTCAGTTGGGAATTTTATTTTTCACTACATTTATTCTCAATTACTTTGTTCAGTGAGTTTCTATAGATTGTGTATCTCATGCTAAGTGAAAAAAGATGAAATTTTACTGGATTATTTAAAATGATAAAAATAGGAAGGAAATATGGGTAAAAATACTCAATAATGATCTTTGGGGAAGCACCTGGTTTCTTATCCTACAGGTGGGGAGGGGACAGCTGCAAAAATTGTCAGAACACTTTTGTTTTTGACTTGTGTAATGCTTTTTAGTTTGCGGTTTTAAAATATCAAAGTTACTTGTGTATGCAAGTTAAGAGGAATATGAGGTGAAAAGTTACCAAGCAAGGGTGATAGGATGATGTTCTGATCATACCAATTTCCCTTTAATTCTGCCTATTTCAATAAAATTATTTGCTGAAATTACTGATCACCTAGATTTTTACTTTACTTCTCTGAGCCATGAGGTTGCCTGAGAGACTGACCTGTGGAGTGGTTTAAAGTTTACTACATTGTTTTCTTCTAAGGATTCCGCAGCCATGTGCCTCATTGTGTGAATGGTATGGGGAGTGACCTGTGTGTTGGGTGCTATCTTGAGGCTGAGTTCATTGCAGGGTAAGCTATACTGGAGGATTCTGAAACTGTCTGATCTGCCTGATTTTGAAGAGCCATTTAGTGTAGTGGTTAAGAGGAAGGAACCCATAGCCCCAGAGGTTCAGATCCTAACTCTGATAATTTGACTCTTGGCCCTTGGCAATTTCAGTTCTTTTGTACTCTGTAGTGCTTTTCATTAATCTGCTCCTTTTATATTTTAATAAACCTCTTTTCATCTGTGAAATCATTCCTTAAGGCTATTTGATGTGAAATCACCTATTAACTCCATAATGAGGTTAGATGAAGTCATACACATACTGTCTGGGCTCTGTGGGTCTCTCGGACTTATTTTTGGATTTCAGCTTGTGCCTGAGACTTGAACATCTGGTAAAGAGATTGGGATCGCTCTCACCTGTCTTCTGGGTCTCCTCCTACAATGACCATGTGGTCACATATAGTGGACACAAAAGGATTGCTGACCTTCTTCTTTGAATGTCTGCCTCCTTAATTCATGTAACTACTTGATACCGATTTGCTTATTAATATTTCTCATATTAATAATCCTTATGAGTTCTTGCCATGAATTCAGAGAGTTCTGAATACTGGCTCAAGTAGACCAGGCAGCATGCTAAGTTTTTAAGTTTTTTATTCAGTGAGAGGAATGCATAGGAGAGTGAGGGCTCTATCTAAAGCAGAAGGGGGATTCTGGATCCTTACAGAGCTGAGAGTAAGCCAAGGGCAGGGAAGTGAAGGCAGAGGGAGCACAGGAGGCTGGAAGGCCACGTGCCCCGAAGGCACAAGCCAACAAGGACAACAAAGGTCCATAATGGTGAAAAAGGGCTGGGCCCACCATGTTTCAGGCCTTTTATCCACTTCCAAAGGAGCAGGTGGGCAGGTGGGCATCAAAATGTGGTCAGGTAGGGGCATGAGATCACACAGGGGGCGTGGTGAAGGCGTGGTCTTCCAGCTCACAGACCTAGTCAATTTTATCCTATCTGCCTGCCTACATCATACTCATTTTCTTTTACTTACAGAAATAACAGGATACATAGTGCAGGTGATAATTTGCATGCCTGTGTGCATATGTTTACTAGGTCATAGGGAAAAATGTATTTCTCTTTGTGTTCTTAAAATGGGAAGCCTTAGGACTAGGCTTAGGCCTCGAGGATATCCCCAGTTCTTTCAGTCACCCTCTCCACCTTCTACCCCTGTCCGGCCAGACACTGATTCAGTTTCAGGTGCTATTTCTGATAATATTTCCTGTCTGTGGCTCACTACTGCTTGTCCTGGTAGATGGAAAAGAAAATCAAGTCATTTAAGGTGGTGCAGAAATCAGATTGTAAGTTATACGTTTTTAATGCGACCTTGTTCTACCTGTAGGTTTGAAGCGTACTGAAGATCAGTGATATAAACCTCCAGTGGGTGAACTGTGGCCTAAGGGCCAAGTTCCTGCCTGGGGTCTATTTTGTAAATGAAATTTTTGTTAGAGTATAGTGTGCTCCCTAATTAAGTATTCTGTTTGGTTGCTTTCTTCCACAATGACAAGACTTGTGTAATTTCAAGAGAAACGGTGTAGCCTGCAAAACCTGAAATATTTACTAAGTGTCTTTTTACCTGTCAAGTTTACTGCCTTCTGATCTAAAGGAAGGTATTTCTTAACTGTTTGAAAGGTGTATGATGATTGTTAGGGAAAGCTGATTTTGGCAATGAAGTAAAATTCCCATTACTTCAAATCTCCTTAGTATTTCTGGGTTTACTAAGTGGAGACTAGGAAAGAGTTACAGAGAGAGACAGAGAGACAGAGAGATATCTTTCATCTGCTAGTTCACTCCCCAAATGGCCCCAGTGGCCAGCCTGAAGCTAGGAACCTGGAGCACCATCAGGGTCTCCCATGTGGGTGGCAGGGGCCTACATACTAGCATCACCTTCCACTGTTCCCCAGGCACATTAGCCAGGGAGCTGGATTGATTGTGGAGCATCCAGGATTCAAACCAGAGCTCAGATTGGGTGCTGGTGTCATAGGCCACGGTTTAACCTGCCATGCCGCAGTACAGGTCCTGAAGCCATGTTTCTCTTTCATTTGGGCTGTAACTGTTAAATGTGTATGTATGGTTGTATCTGAATGGCACAACTACAAAATAAACTGTGAAAAATGAGACATGGAAAATAATGGGGAGTGGGGAAGCAGTATTGTGACACAGCAGGTTAAACTGCTGCTTAGGACACATGGCATTCCATTTTGGCATGCAGGTTCCAGTCCTGGCCACTCTGCTTTGTAAACAGCTTCCTGCTAGCAGACCCTGGAAATGGCAGATGATGATTCAGTACTTGAGTCCCTGCTACCCATGTGGGTGGCCCAAGTGGAGTTCTTGGCTCTAGGTTTCAGCCTGGCTCAAGTCAGGCCACTTGAGGGAGTGAACCAGAGGATGGAAGATCTCTCTCTCCCTGCCCCTTATCCCCCCGCCCCAACACCTTTAAAATAAATAAATACATAAATAAAATTTTAAAAAATGATGCTTTTTTTTTTAAAAAAAATTCATGGTGAATGTGAAGAATTCTGTGTGCTTATGACTAATCGCACACTGCTGTACTGTGGCTCTGATTATTTTACTCGGGAGGAAATTGAAGCTCATCACTCCTTGCTGTGTCCCAGATACAGTCTCTCTCCTCTGTTACCTTTGTGGAAGGTGTGTACCAGTTCCTTAAAATTCCTGAAGTCCTCAATTATTAATTGAGGTGTTGGAGGTTTTCATATTGCTTCTCTGCAAGGTGGAGAGGAATGAATGGGTCTTACTTCCTTCTGGTTAACTCAGCCTTACTAGAGGACAGTTATCCACTTGGTGCATAGCATTTGCTTCAAGGTAGAAACAATTTGAATAGCACTGTTACCACCTATATATTCTTGGATTATATATATTAAACATATGTTTCTGGCTAGAGCTGGAGCTCTGAGGATGAACACTTAGATAATTGATGCGTTTGTTTGAAATGAGTTCTGTTATCATTAGGAGTTATTTTTACCTGTCAATAAATGATGGGTCTGGATTTCTACAAATGTGTCTCTAGTTTCTTTTCTTTTATGCAGGAGTAAGGCTCAAATAATAGTTTTACTTACTAAGTAACTGTAAGTAGAGAAAAATTTTTTTTCTGGTTATGAAGTGGTTATCTTTTAAAGAACTCTTACTTATACATTTTGTTAGTTCTTCTTTTAAGTGCTGTTCCCCAGCAGGTGCTCTGTGGTACTGAAACAGAGGAAGATATTCTTAAAAAGATTCATATTTGCACCTTTAAAGGCACTTGTGCTGTGCCACTATTTGTTTTTCTATTTTAATTTCAGTACTTAATGTTTCAAAATGTTTCATATGCTCAGTATTCCCAGAAGCAAAGAGTTAAAAAGAATATATTATGATATCCTTGTATATTTCAGAGGAAATATGAATGGTATTCAAACACATCAATTGCTATGCTTTTTCCATTAAAGTGTTTTCTGGTAATAAACTATTCAATGAATATCTGAAATGTAGTTCAATTTATAATCTGAGAAGTTACCTTTTGTTTGTTATTTTTTGTGTGTGTGAAATTGGCTTCTTTGGAATGAATTTTGGAGGTTATACCAGTGACTTTGTATTATGGCTTCTGATTAGCATAGAAAAAGATGAACTATTCAAAGTGAGTTTCATTCAGTATTGCATGTGTCCTGATGGGACCTATGTTTATCTTTGTGTGCCAAATAGAAGAAATATCATCCCAAGTCGTATACTCACTTAAGTGAAAATATTTATATATCACAATTTAATTAGCAGTTGGAGAAGGTTAGTTTGTCTGTTTTTGAGTATTATCTTACAACTATGTGAAGGGTATTGATTGCATTTCAAAACAGTTTTTGCCTAGGAATTTCCTATTACTTATACAAACAGTAAAGAACCATGAAAGATAATTGTTTTTTTTTTTTCTTTGCTTTTATACTTAATCAGAAAATTAAGGCCTTAGAGGTAGTCTAAAGCATCTTTTAAAAGAATGTCCTTCACAAAATATTCAGAGCTGTCCAGTAACTTACTGATATTTGTACTTTTCTCTAGCTCAGCTTTCTCCAAATTAACTTGACCTCCAGACTTATTGAAAAGTTTGACTTTATAAAAGGTTGAGTGTAGTATTCCTGATTCTACAGAAAAGGTCCCCCCCCCCACCCATGTACTCTCCTAGATTCTAATAGAGCTACTGCTCTGTGTTTAAATAGGCATTCAGGAACGTTTAGAAAATATGAAGGTACCTCAAAATGTCTGTGGAAAAATGGAATTCAAAGACTAAATTTATTTTGATGTAAAAGGATTTTGAAATTCATAAATGGCTTTTCATAATGTGCATTTTCCATGAAAATTTTGAAGAACCCTTGTTATGTATGCACTTCAAAATTCTTGGTACCAAAATATTTAATTATAAAAATAATATTTTCTATAAACTTTTGAAAGTGCTCATGTACAGTTTTTGGGCCAGCAGTACATTTTTTGGAAGTTGAGGTGAAGGTTTTCAATGAGTGATTTAGGAATGAAAGGAAATTCTGCCATGTGCAATTCAGCCTGATTTTTAGTGAGCGGTAATTCTTGTGAGTGAGCATTTGTCAGTGAGCAGTTTAGGAATGGAAAGAAATTCTGGCCCATCCAAATCTGCTTTTCTTGATTTTTATTTGCAGGTGAACATATAGCAAAGCCCCTTCAGTGGCTTGCATTAGTGGAAGGAGACCACTGGAGTGATAGATCTGCCCCTTAGCTGATTGGCATTGAGGAATTAGCAATCTGTGAAATGTTCTTCAGAAGTAATTTTCCTCCAAGGGTCAAGGAACTTTGGTTGGCCATTTCTCTGGCATGATTTGCAGCTACCCATTGTAACCTTATCACAAGTTGCAAATACAACTGTAAATACTTCCTTGCTCGACTTTTTTTCTACATTTTTTAAACAAATTTCATGAACACCAATTCAGTCTTGCTTCCTCTGTTTTGCCACCCAGCACTGTGAAATTTAAATTCATAAACTGTTTAGAAACTTGCCGTGGCATTTCTCTTTTAAATAGATTGTGATGCCATACATAAAGATGTTTCAGGGGCCAGTGTTGTGGCATAGCGGGTTAAAGCCCTGTCCTGAAGCACCGGCATCCCATATGGGCACCGGTTCTAGTCCCAGCTGATCCTCTTCCCAATCCAGCTCTCTGATATGGCCTGGGAAAGCAATGGAAGATGGCCCAAGTGCTTGGGCCTCTGCACCCATGTGGGAGACCCGGAAGAAGCTCCTGGCTCCTGGCTCCTGGCTTTGGATTGGCTCAGCTCTGGCTGACCATGTAGGGAGTGAACCAGCAGATGGAAAACCTCTTTCTCTGCCTCTGCCATTCTCTGTAACTGTCTTCCAAATAAATAAATAAATTTTTTTAAAATAAAAAAAGATGTTTCGAACTTAGGGCATTTGTGTAGAGGATGTGTATCTAGAAGACTTTGCATTTAGGGTTTTCTAGTGAGTCTTACATGATCAGTAGGCAATGTGAAAGATGGAATTAGCTCAAGATACATTATGTGTTTTTGATTGTAGGGTTGAATCAAATAGTCTGTTTCCATTTCTCCCTGTTCCTCTTTACACTCTGTGTTAACTGCTGGAGGCTTCAATTATTTAAGACCCCTGGATAAGACCTTTGCATAGTTTCAATACAACCGTAGAAACAAGTCTAAACTGCTTTTTAAATGACATTTAAAATTTTTTATATTTTTTTTTCTAAAGAGAATGTTGTCTATTTTTTTTTTTTAAAGATTATCTATTTATGTGAAAGACAAAGATACAGAGAGAGAAGGAGAGCGAGGCAAATTTTCCATCTGCCGGTTCACTCCCCAAATGGCTGCAGTGGCCAGGACTGAGCCAACCCGGAGCCAGGAGCTTCTTCCCAGTCACCCACTTGGGTACAGGGGCCCTAGCACTTGGGCCATCTTCCACTGCTATCCCAGGTGCAATAGCAAGGAACCGGATTGGAAGTGGAGCAGCTGGTATTCGAATCAGCACCTGTATGGGATGCCCACACTGTAGGTTGGAGGCTTAACCTTGTACAGCACAGTGCCAGTCCCCATATTTAGTTTTGTTTCTGTCTTGTCCCCTATGTAATTTCTTGACTATTTTATAGAATTATTGGAGATTCCCCAGTGTGTCAGTATTCCTGCAGACTGTCATTTCTTCACTCTCGCTTTTCCTCTGATTTCAATATCTTTCACATTCTGGCTTTTCTCTGCCTGGCACATGTTTGCTCATGTTCATTGGAACATTTCCTTACCAACCTGGGTCTAGGTAGCCAATTCTGTAGAATGCTGATCATACTGTTAGCCCATGGAACACACTGTGTTTACTTATCTATGATCAACATGGTCTTATTCAGCAGTATACGATTCTTTGTGTGTATTTCTTTTATCTACTCCAGTACACTTTATTAACTGAAACACAAAGATCTTTACAAAATCACTAGTAAACAAAGATTTATTAAGATTCAATACATCTGGTAAAGAGAGATATGGGACTTATTTGATTGGAACTTATTCTATAAATTAATCCCTGAAGTCAAGTAAACCAGTAACAGTTTTCAAGAGTCATTTGAGATGTGTCTGAAATGGCAGTGATGTGCAACAAATAGCAGGGGTTGACCCACTTACTTTGTACAGCTACTTCTAGTTGTTATTTTTAATCACAATTCTGGAGTCCAAAATTAACAGTAGCCATGAAGGACAGCAATTAAGAACATTTGTCTTCCAAGTGAGTCAATGTGGGCTCCACTGGTAGTTTAGATTTATATCCAGAGGGCACTCACACTCCTATAAAGGGTATTGGGGGCTCTGAAGATATGTGTTGGAAAGTAATAAATCATTTTAGGGTTGCGATAACAAATTATATTTTGAGATAAACTTTCCCCTTGCTATGTGAGTTTATTTCCTAGCAACCTTTTTCCATTGATTAGTTTTAAATTAAAAAGTACATCATTTTTCTTGACTATGGATATAAAGAAGACTTTTAAAGTATATTTAATAGATAGCATTTAACTGTTAGACTGTGGTTATTTTATTATTTTAAAAATTGGTTTGAGTGGCAGAGAGAGACACAGAGAATTCCTATCAGCTGGTTCATTCCCCAGGTGCCTGCAAAGGCCTGAGCTGTGCTAGGCCACAGCCAGACCCTGGAGCCAGGTCTAATCATGTGGGTGACAGGAACCCTGTTACTTCAGGCATCACCACTGCCTCCTAGGGTCTGCATTAGCAGGAAGCTGGAGTCAAGAGCTATAGTTGTGTATTGAACTCTGACATTCCTAGTATGGAAGGCAAGCATCTTTACCTCTAGGCTCAATTCCAGTTCCTAGCCATTTTAGCAATTAAGAATGAGTCAAGGTTACACACCACATATTCTGCTTTCAAAAAGGGATTTAGAGCTGTACTGTCATCTGGACATCTCTGATATCCTATTTTGCTGGCTTGCACTTGGCTCGTCACTGTCCTTGTTGGGGAATGCAGTGTCTTGCATATTCACACTGAGGAATATTTGATAAGGAAAGCCAGAGAGAAGAATTTATAGGTCTGAAGTTTACCATCCAGTAGCCTGTTGCTCATCAGAGAATTTGCTGAGTTTCTTCACAAAGATCCCCATGGAAATTTAACAAATAAGCTATTTGAATAGAGACAGGTTATTGGTTTTTCTTATTAGAGCCACTGCTGGATTTTCATTAGTTCTAATCTATTTTCTTTCAAGATTAGATATATAGGCCAGTTCTTATTTTCATGATTTGAATAAACTAAATGTGTTGACTTGCGTGTGCCTGCATATATAGGCTAACAAGCAAAAATAATCATTCTACTTGTGCCATACAATTATCCTTGAAAATAAAAGCAGAAAAAAAAAAACAAACCAACAACAACAACCTGATATAAAGGGGAAAGGCTAGTTTTATTTAAAAACAAACAACAACAACAACAACAACAAAAACCAGGCTGTTCTGCTCCCTCATCACAATTTCTCATGAAAATAGCCTAAAAATGTATGTAGGAATGTGTCACAGACCTCGCACATCTTCTACCCTAGGAAGTGTTAGATATTTCATCTGATTTATGAGTAGATTGAACTTAAATTACTAAAAAGGGCGATTTTTCGCTCTTCCTTCCCTTCTCCCCATTTCGATTATTAAAAACAGTTTAAATTCTAGGTGATTTATATATTTCAGAAAAGCTTCACTATACATGCATCTTCTATTATTTTTAATATTTCAAAATCTGTGCCTCAGCCTGCCTTTTGAGGCTATAACTGGTTTCTTATTCAAACAGAATACACTAATAGAAATTTCTTTTTATGTGAAAATGTGAAGAGAACAGTGATAAACAGGAGTATCATTTATTATTAAAATCATGGCTACCAGGTTCCGCATTTCATTACACAGTGGTTTCTCCACTTGCAGAGTGCCTGGAATGTAACTGTGGTCCTCTTTTCTTCTTCTAGGTGGCTGCACTTTCGATGATGGTCCAGGGGCCTGTGATTACCATCAGGATCTGTATGATGACTTTGAGTGGGTGCATGTTAGCGCTCAGGAGCCTCACTATCTGCCCCCCGAGATGCCGCAAGGTGAGACCAGTCTACTTTCTCTGTGTTTGCAGAGGAAGGGTGTGATTTCTAATATTTTCTTAACTATAACCACATCATTCAATTGTAGTAATAAGCTAACTTATTTTACTACTTGTCCACATCTGAGAGTCTCAAAATGCTCTTTGCCTTTACAGTAATAAATTTTTATAATCCCATGTTCTTCAAGAACACACTAGACCCTTTTCTTTCTTTTAGAAAAAATATACATAATGTGCATATACATATTATATATATACATATATTACTGGTGTTCCTTTTTACTATTTAATAAAAATGACAAGTCAAACCAAAAAGGCAGAACAACCAAAATCCATTTAAAAATACCTTTGAACATGGGATTAGCTCATCTGGCACCTATTCATTGAAATTACACAGGTTCAGTTCAGCCAGACTGAAAGGAAGGAAGGACTTAACACCCCACTGTGGGGAGAGGGGTCTTCTCATTCTCCCGCTGGCCTTGAACTTACATGCCAGGGGCTCTGGAAAGGACATAGCCTTGACACAACCTTGTCAAGTGGAGAAGAACTTTTCTGAGTGAATTGTAGAGAAGCAAGGCTGAGATGTTTTCATTGTTTAGTTAGACATCTTTTGATTTTGTGAGAAAACATTTTCTAATTGTTTAAGACAGTTTGAGTGGTGTTTTTCCTCACTCGTCAAAAACACATTGACATAGAGTATCAATATGTACCTACAATTTTATACTAATTTTTTTGTTTCAATTCTGCATGTTCATTGACAACTAGTTCCAAGTTTTGTGCTTGTGTGTTCAGCAGTAACATTAAATTATGAAAACTGAAATTTTTAAAGGCATTTTAAAGTACAATACTAAAGAGAAAAAACTACTTTCCTTCCAATGTTGAGGAAGAAAGAGGGAAATATATATAGTATATAATTAGTATATAATTACATATATAATCATGTATTATCAGGTTATATATAAAATATAATTGTATTAGTATATAATCATGTAATTGATGAACTGGTTGCCTATCAATAATTTAATTTTTGAAATATACTATTACTATTTTTATTGTGATTTTTGAAAAATAGGTTATAATAACTTTTCCTGCAAATTCAGAAAGTCCTTCCTAAACTAAATGTTAACTTTCAATATAGTAACCTTAGACATAATTCCTGGAGGGGAAAATGTCAATTATGGTGATTGAAGAGAGACAATTTTACCAGTAGCATTGCTGAACTGGCTAATTAATATGATTAAAAAATATAAGGAGTAGGAACATCACCAATAATTAATAATTTTCCATAAGTACACCAAGCAAAGAAAACAAAACCTAAATGTTCTCTTATCCACATTTTGATTTGTAAATGAACATAGTGATTATATATTCTTTAAAACAATTTTTATTGGCCTACCCTGTAATATGCACCTTCATAGCGGAATGAATTAAATCTTCTTTGTATTCTGTATTGTCACCGTACATTGATGAATAGTCAGATGGTTATTTCTGTGTCTGAACTGAGCCATAATTTTCTCTGCCAAGGAATAAATTGGTCCTATATGTGGTTGACACCATTTGCTTCTTATTGTTGACCCCTATGTTCTTAGCAGACTCTGAGTTTTGTGCATAGGTTTGTATTTTTCTTTCGAAGTATGTAACCTTATTTTCTTGGATCATTTTAATTAAAGAAGCTAGTAGTTTTTTTTTAAACCTGAATTTTCTCTGTGGTATATTTAGACTGAATTTTTCTTATAAATTAATGGAGGTGGACTGTAATGCACATGTTTTGACTATCATCAGAGAATAATCAGAAAGATGTTGATTTATGGAAATGTTGTCATTGTTAATTACCATTGACAGTGGATAATGAATCGCTGAAGAGATACTGCTCAGATGACCTTGTGGGCTCACCTTTGATAAACAGCTTAATCTGCGGTTACAGTACAGGGTGATATGCACAGAAAAGGAAAGTGTTTGAAATTCAGCCACAGCTTCCAATTAATAGGACATAAGTAATTAATCATGCAGAGGAGGGAAAAAGGTCATGGCCACTTTATTTTTGCTTAATGTAACTGTGTTTAGTCTTCAGAGAGGTGAGTGAATGTACTCATTTATATTCTTCTGCTCTTTTTACAAACAGATAACTATTTTTTTGCCATTCTTGCTTCTGATATTCCTTGGAAGTGCTGACTAAATATTATATGCTCAAAATTGGTGAAAAGAAGACATTTAGATTCATTTTATTAACATTTTTGAATGAACCTTTGATTTTCAAATAAATTCTTACTTTTTAAAATATGTCTTAATAAACAAACAAAAATCTGCCAAATGTTTGAAAACTCCAAATTAGGAAAGCTGCCTCTCTCCTGCAAACTTGTTATTGAACTCTTTCCAATACTTGGACGTTGTAAATTGGCTTCTGTTTATTGACTTTTTTGAATCAAGATAGGAAAAAGAAGAACAAGATGACTAAATAGATTTATAAATAAAGAATGCAGTTAGGCAAAAGAGAATTGAGAAATGAAAGACATTAGTTCTCCCGTGGAAAGACAAGACATTGTCAATAATTGCGTAAGATGGTCTGCTATGTTTTCTGCCCTCGTATTCTGTGACAGCGAGATTCCTGTAAGGCCTACTGAACATGTAATAGCATGCAAAAGGATGAAGGTTTCATGAAGTAGTCCTAGTGTCCAAAACTCATGTGAGAATAAACACCATCTTGGCACAGTCATCATGGAAATTCAAATTGAAGTCATGTTGCAAAACTACTAGACACTCAGTGGAAAGGTGAAAGTCATAATCCTAAGTATTACTGAGAACGTGGAGCAAGCGAAAACCTCATGTTCTACTTTCTGAGTTGAAATCTGTGTAACTTCTTTATACCACCAATCACCAGCAAGTTCATTCTTGAGTCTAGGATAAGAAGAGCTGAGTACACAGGATCACTAAAAGACAAATGTGAGAATATTTATAGCATTAACATTTGTAGTAGTCCAAGCTGAAGAGGACTCAAATGTCTGTCAAAAATGCAATACGTATATAAGTGAGAGTGTATTCATATAATGAAATATTACATTGCAATGCAAACAAACAATTGCTGTACATCGCACTGTGAGTAAAATTACAAACATAATCTTCAGGGAAAAAAACTAGATGCAATCTACATATATTCCATTTTTATAAATTTTAAAAACAGGCAAAACAGGGTCTTGCTTGCAGTCGGAAGTAAGAGGCAGTCAGTGGTTACTGCCTTAAAGGTGGGGTGAGGGGGCTCTTAGAATGCTGATAATGTTCTGATTTTTTTATCTGGATGATGTTTTCACAGCTAGGCTCAACCTGTAAAAACTCACTCCCTGAGCTGTACAGGGCTGAGACGTGTAGCTTTCTGTGTGTAACTTTATTAATGGAACTTGACAAAAAGAAACATCAGTCCTCACAAAGATTCTGTTGGAAAACTAAAATAACATGTAAAAATACTAAAGTACTACAGATTAGCATTTTACTAGAAGACCTCAAATTTTCCAGCATCTTGATTTCCTGCCCACACTAAACATATATTATGTTTTTTAACACCTTGGTCCTTTACATGTTCTCCTACTTCTGCTTAGATATTTTCATGTCTGTTTATCCATTCACAAAACTCCTACCCATTCTTTGACTACCTACATTCCATCCAATTTAGAAGGAGATTCCCGACTGCCTTGGAACTTGTATTTATCGTCTATTTTCCTATCCAACTATGTCTCTCACTGTATTTTGTACATACTTCAGTTGCAGCTATTATTACAATATCATTTTTATATGTCCTTCTCTTTTCTACACTCAAGTGTCATTAAGAGCACAGACCATATATTTTGAATTCCCAAGACACTATTTGATTTCACATGCAGAAACACCAACTTCTATAAATGTAAGGCTTAAAACATTTTGGTCAAGGGTTAAATAGTAAAGGTTACTTTTTTCTTTTGTTAGAAAATCAGTTAATTAAAAAATACCCCGTTTTCCAAGCATTATATTGAGTTCAGATTTTATCAATTCAGAGACTGTCTTATAATTATTAATATTTGACTTTTGCTTTTATAAGTGTCATTTATTTTCTATATGTTTAATGTTACTGATATTACCAAGAAAGAGTTTTCCTCTTCATGTCTCCTTCTCTTTTTTCTCTGTTTCCCCATTTCTTTTTCTCTCTCTATTTCTCTTATGCCCTTTGCTTGTCAAATTAACCCAGTCTTCTGGTTCTCAAAAATCTGTTATATAATCTGTAGAGAATGAGAAATGTTGTACAGAAGTACAGATTGTCTTTGACCTCAAGTACCTCTATGTCCATGACCTTGTTTGTCAAATGCTCTTTTATTCTTATAACCTTATGAAACAAATTCATTTGCCTGCTTTACTTTATGTCTTATCCTATATGCAAGAATAGGGATTGTGATTGACATCTCAATACATTTATCTTTCACTGTAATTATAAGTGCTTTCTCTTTTTAACAGGTTTTTGTAAAATGACTAATTAAATTTTAGTTTAGAGTCTCTGGAGTACTCATTTGACAGTATTTAAAATTACAGCTACTTTGTATCCTACCTTCAGTCTAGTCCTTCTCACTGATAATAATGTAAATCACTGTACAGGATTCCTTATTTAAAATGCATACTCTGTATATATAGTAAAAAAAAAAAAACCTCTATCACTAAATTATTCTGAAGATTGAAGTTAGAAACCATTCCTCCTCTCTTATAAAACTTAGTGAGGTGTGATTCAGTAGTTTAAAGCCCTAGTAGATCTCAAATCTGCCCCTCTGGCAAATCCCCAAGCTAAAATCTAGAGAATAAATGAGATTTCATGGAGAAGAAAGAGAAATGAACAATGCTATTAAGAAATTTGCCTTTATATTAACTTGTTACTCTCAGAAATGTGTTTCCTTTTTTGTCTTAGATTTTAAAAAGCAGCTTTTATCTAGGTTGTCAAAATCAGGCTTACCCTCTCTTGCAGTATTTGGAGACATTCAGTGTGTTTGTGTCTTCCATATGGAGTGTGCGTGAGTCTCAAGACTTGTACCTTGCTTGCTTCTGATAGTGAGATGTAGTGAAAACCAAACAGTGATGTCATCTTTTGATGCATAAAAAGGCAAATTTTAACTAAGCTTCTTCTGTCTTGATACTACTATTTTTTTTAAAAAAGATTTATTTGATTACTTGGAAGAGTTACACACAGAGAGAAGGAGAGGCAGAGGCAGAGAGAGAGAGGTCTTACATGCTGGTTCACTCTCCAAATGGCTGCAACAACTAGAGCTGGGCCAATGTGAAGCCAGTAGCCAACAGCTTCTTCTGGGTCTCCCAAGTGGGGGCAGGGGCCCAAGCACTTGGGCCATCTTCTACTGGTTTCCAAGGCCATGGCAGAGAGCTGGATCAGAAGTGGAGCAGCTGGGTCTTGAACCAGTTGGATTCTGGCACTGCACGCAGCGGTTTTACCAGCTATGCCACAGTACCACAGTGCCAGCCCCTTGATAATACTCTTAGTTTTATTGGAGAATACATAGTTACAGTGTATTAAATAATAGATGTTGCATGACACATGTTCATACATCTGAGAAGAAATTTCAAGGGAGTTTTTGGGTTGGCTTCCATTTCTAACCTGTGGTTTCTCTCTCTGCGAATGAACATCCCTCATTAGAATGAGTTGATCACATTGCCTAGGCATCTCACCACTTTTTTATAGACAGTTGATGCTAAGGTGTATGTTTTTACAAGGTTATAAGTGCCAAAAATCTCATTGAGCTGAATTAACACAAGTATCAGATAGCAGATCTGCCAGAAAGAAAACATGACAGAAAGCTGTAGAGTTAAGCTACATGTATGAAATGTGGGTCTTGAGATACTGAGTTGTGAATATTATGGGTGACTTGTGTTAGAGGATAGAGAAAGTCACCCCAAAATGCTTGCTTACTTTCTTTTCATCATCTAGTTAGAATTGTCTGTGAACACAACCCCAAATAGTGCCTGCGTGAACTTGAGCATTTGTCCTAAGGGGAACTGACGTGAACACAACCCCAAATAGTGAGTGCCTGCATGAACATGAGTGACAGAGGCCTCCCCGAGTGCTGGTAGTGGGGAGAAGAAGGCAAGGGGAGCAAGCAGGAGAGAGGAGGGAGGAAGAGGAAGAGAATGGCTCAGCATCCCTCATGCACACAGCTGGGAAACCTTATGCTCTGAGGGCTAGAAAACCACAGGACTGTACAACTGGAAGACCAGGCAAGTTCACTGATTTTCAGATTGTTTTTAAGCAATGGATTTTTTTTTTTTCCGAACAGTATTTCCCACTACTCAATTTTGTAATTGGTAACAAGGAACTTAGGCCCTGCAACCCACCTGCTTTGTATCTTTCAGCTTCACCAAGGGGCTTCTGTGAAAACACTTAAAAATGTAAAGCTCCAAGGGGCAGTTTGAAAATAACACTTTACAGGCTGAAACGCTTTCAGATAAGCATGTCTGAGATGAAAGTACTTACTACTATGAGCTACCACTTATGGGTAGCTTACTGAGCTTGCAGTCTACTGGGACAAAATATAGATTTTTTAATCCTCACAAGAACTGTGCAAACTTGGTGGTATTTTAGAGACAAATGGAGTAAATAACTTGCTTCAGTCGACCCAGGGACGGAATTTGAACTTAGTCTAAGATCATATTTACTCATACCACCTTCCTTGAGCTGACAGATTTTCCCCTATTGGATATGGACATTTAAATCTACACTATAATAAGGCATATGGTTTATTTGTCTTAATCCACATGATTTTCCACCACTTCATTTAAAATACTTTTTTGCTTTCCAGAATTTGAAAGCTTTAAATAACTGCCCCTTACAATTCACAGGAAATGGAATCTGAAATTCACTGCTGTTTGGAACTGCTGCTCAGCCCCAGGGCTTCTGCTCTGATAGTCTTCTCCCTTGGGGAGATGCTTGGCCCTTGCTTTGATTTACCTGGATGTTATTTTTAGTTACTTGATGAACACTTGCTGCATGTCTGTCTAAGCAAACCTTCAGAAACACATATATTATCTGGTGTCTCATTAGAGCGTGTTCAAGGATGGCAGAAGAAAAATTCATGGACTGAGGGAATCAGACTAAAGTCTAGGGCTTGGGAATAATTTTAAGAGTTTGTTTGCAGTGGGGTATTTTAGGATGAGAATTATGGGCTTATTTCAGTGTGCTCTGCCAAACCATATTATCATGTGTCTGTTGGTGCTTTTGCCCTCAGCACAGAGAAGATAGTTTTTCCCATTTGAGTTGCTTATTAAAAACAGTGAGAGTTGAAGGCAGAGCTGGGTGAGAGAGTGATAGGCCATAATGGACTACTTGAAGGGTGAGCCACTTAATGAAGGCTGGTTTTTAATGTAAGGACTATTACCCTTATCGATATAAATGCAGCATGAAGAATGTCTAAATTACAGTGCACAGAAACGGCATGCTGAGACAGGAATTTTTTTCCTGATATTTCAGGTACATAATGTATCTAAGTTAGATATGCTTAATGGTGGTGGGGGGAACCAGCCTAGTATGAAAAAAGAGCATGAAAAAATATAGTATTGTTGTCAGTGCTAGAGAACGTCCAACCTCCTAAATAAATTAGCAGATAAAAATACCGAGTAATTTCAGAAGTCACCTTTAACATGTACCTTAAAATCAATACATATTCCACAGAATCCAAATGACTTTTCCCTTGAAGGAGTGTGACTGAATGTACAGTTGTGACCTGATACATTTTCCTTTCCAAAAATAAACTTGTCTCCTGATGGCTGGAGACTGTTTCAGATTAAGTGCTTATTATCTTTCAGAAGCAAGAAGAATGCCAGTGAAATGAATATGCAATAAAAAAGTAACAAAAGATAAGTAATTAGAGATTATTGAAAATGTAAATGTTAATGATCTCATGTAGTTAATATTGTGAAAAGCATACAGCTATATTTATGTATTAGATTACATTGCTTGTAAAATCTATTTTAAAGTCTGGGAAGATTGTTGGTTTTCAAACATAATTTTGGCCCAAGTACTATGACATGTTGTAAAAGCCACTTCTTACTTTCCACAGGAAAAGATTCTTGACTGAGAAATATTTCTCAAAGAAAAGTTATGTTTTAGATATTTAGAGCACATGACAACTTGGAAATGCCTGCAGTGCCATGAAATCTTCACCTACTGACGTAGATTAGAAAGATACTGACGTGCATTTTGTAGGTTTTTGGGAATAAGATGAAACAGGACAGTTTGACACACTTCATTAAACTGGTTATGTATTTCAGTACTCCTCCACTCCCAAGTTCTTTATGAGTTGCTGATTTACATAGGGAAGTAGCATGACAAATTCAGCTATTTAAAAATTATGGTTCGAATTTGTGATTTTTATCCCTGTTAGGTCAGACTTACTGGATACTTAAAAATACTTCAGTGAGCACTTTTATATGTCACCTTACATTATTCTCTGGAAGGCCTTTGGGGTATATAATAAAATCCTTCTATTGATAAGTGTACTGCAGTTCAAGGGAAGTTAAGTAAATTGCCAGAGGTTTTATGTCTTGGGAAAGACAAGGCCAAGAATTCAAGTCTGTAGAAAAATATATGATAAAGTTGACCTTTTGAGCTCTATGTAACCAAGTGTAAATAGAGATACTTCCTTAGAGTCTGTAGCAGGCAAATAGCTTCAGTGCTGATTTGGAAGTGTGGAAGTTCTCTCTTTCATGCTTTCTTCAGCTGCAAGTTATGGAAAACACAACTCAACAGGTTTTTTTTTTTTTTTTTTTTTTTTTTAACCTTAAGGAAAGTTGCATTCATATAACAAGATGTCCAAGATGGGCAAATTTAGTGGCTTGGTTATGTCATGAGGGATCCAAATTTTTGCCACCTCCCTGTACCTCCATTCTGGTATTTTCCCTCAGGATAGCTCTCCTATTTGAGGTCTTAAATTCAGACCTGACAATATTCTGAAGAAATATTCCTGAGAATTCCTGGAAAAAAGTAGTTAAAAGATGTCATTTTAGTGAAAAACATTTTTGAATTCCAGTTTTTTATAATATTGTTTGAATATTATGCTTTTTTTATGACAGCATAGTCCATGAACATTTTGAGAGACACTTATGTACATCTCAGCACAAAAACCTTTTCTGAGGTACTTATCCACAGATTCCTCTTCTTGTCTAATTAGTCAAATTAGGTCACATGCCCATGCCTAAACCAGTGAATGATGACTGTAATAATTCCCATGATTGCCTGACACTATTAGGTCCATCCTAAGGCTGAGGCTTGTACCATTTCACCTGATGCATATGGCCAGACAGATTGAATTAGAAGAAGGGTGGGCTGGATGCTGGGTAGGAAAATGTATTAAACTTCATAATGAAAAGAAGTTTAATTAGCTCATAGTTTTATAAGTTTAGAGTTCAAACAGCATAATACAAGTTCTGGCAAGACATTCTTTTTTGTATTCTAACTGTATTTGAATATAACACAGCTCTTTCCACTTCGGATTTTATTTTCATAGTAAACTTTTTTTTTTTAAATTTATTTGACAGGTAGAGTTATAGACAGTGAGAGAGAGAGAGACAGAGAGAAAGGTCTTCCTTCCGTTGGTTCACTCCCCAAATGGCCACTACGGCTGGCGCTGTGCCGATCCGAAGCCAGGAGCCAGGTGCTTCTGCCTGGTCTCCCATGTGGGTGCAGGGGCCCAAATACCTGGGTTATCCTCCACTGCCCTCCCGGGCCACAGCAGAGAGCTGGACTGGAAGAGGAGCAACCGGGACTAGAACCGGTGCCCATATGGGATGCCGGCAGCGCAGGCAGAAGATTATCCAAGTGAGCCACGGCACCAGCCCCAACAGTAAACATTTTTTTAAAAAAGATTTATTTGATGAGCAGATTTGGAGAGAGAGAGAGAGAGAGATCTTCCATCTGCTGGGCCAGGTCATGCCAAGAGCCAGGAGTTTCATGAGTCTTCCATGTGGGTACAGGGGTGCAAGGAATTGGGTGATCTTTTGCTGCTTTCCCAGGTGCATTAGCAGAGAGCTAGACAGGAACTGGAGCAGCCAAGACTCGAACTGGATCACATACGTGATGCCAGGGTTGCAGGTGGCGGCGCTTAATCCATTGCACCACAAAACTGGCCCCAAAACTGAGTTTCCGAGTCTCAAGAAAAAATATTTTCTCAGTGAAAAATTTCCAAACATTGCCCAATGACCTTTGCATTGAGGGATATCTTTATCAAGTTATATGTTGAGAAATATACCTATCAAATTTAGGTATTAAAGTAAGAAAAGTTCTGTTGATAAAAATATTAGCAAAGGAAACATTTCTGTGATATGCTTGTGAGAATTTCACTTGAAACAGTTGTCAAGAAAATGTTATTCTTGAATGAGAAAGGAGTAATATTTTTATTTAAAATTAATTGAAATTATCCTCTTGATTTAATTGTTGGTAAAGAGCAAGCATAATTGTATGGGAATATAGTTCCTAGATTAGAGGAATCACAAAAAACATATTTTCCTTCTCTCTGATGTTTAGGAAATAAATTCAGTAGTAATTGTAGAAAGCAGTTACTTTTTCCTCCTGGTTCCAGTGCTTTACTCTATGCAAGGCTGTAAGTAATTATTTAACCTAGGGTTTGCAGAAAACTAATTTTTTTTTAACTGTCAGAAGACTTTTGTGACTGTAAACTGCCAATTAGTTTGATTTGTCACTTTTGGATCTTAAAGCAATGATAGGCGAAACAATTTGAAAGGATATATACTATTCATTAAACAATAGCTTTTTTGCAATAGAGTAAAGAAATTGATACCTAAAATTAAGAATAAGGGTAAGCAGTACCACCATTCACTTTTGTTCAGATTAGCATGGTGTCTGACATGCAGATTTGCTACAGTAAATAATTGTTGAGAGAATAACTTAAAATGTTTAAAAATATGAATGAGTTTTTCCTCACCTTCTTTCTTGAAGTTGCATTAACTATCTTGAAACTTTACTTTTGAATGATTAAATAGATGGATTATAATGTTGGAACAAGAGAAAATAGGGAGTATTTTAGAAAGTAATTTGAAGTTAACATTGTTAATGTTTTCTGCTGTTGCTAAACTGGCTTTTTAAACATTTTGACATTGATGAATGGATGGTTCTGGTTAGAGGGATTTCCCAAGTGGATTTAATTTCACCTCGGTGTGACACTGTAATAACTTTCTATTGTTTGTGTTTATGCTTTTTCTGCATCTGAGTAGGATCTTTGGAAGTTTTGACCTTTTCAGCAGTGTTGGATGATTATATTTTTCATGTTATGTCTCATATTTATCTTTTGGAACACTGAGGATATAATTATGACAATAAACTTTCCTTTGTATGATAGGCACTGAGTTGGATTTTTTTAACTGAGTTATTCCAGGAGATTCATTGATAGTGCGACATAGAAATAGGTTCTCCTTAGCTTGGCAGAGGTGCCAGTTTCTTCTTTTTTACTCAAAATTAAATTTAATGAAGACAATAAACCAGTGGAAAGAGCTGACTGTTGCTGTGATGTGTCACATTCCTCATCGTTGAGTCCAAGTTTCTCCCTAGTCATAATGTTTATATGAACCCTTTGTACTGAATTCCATTTAAAAAAATTAACACAGTCATGTTGCTCCCTTGTTTGTGCAGGCTGAGCAGTTTTTTTTTTAAACTTTTATTTAATGAATATAAATTTCCCAAGTACAGCTTATGGATTACAATGGCTCCCCCCCCCCCCATAACTTCCCTCCCACCTGCAACCCTCCCCTTTCCCTCTCCTTCTCCCCTTCCATTCACATCAAGATTCATTTTCAATTATCTTTATATACAGAAGATCAGTTTGCATATATTAAGTAAAGATCTCAACAGTTTATACCCACATAGAAACACAAAGTGAAAAATGCTGTTTGAGTACTAGCTATAGCATTAATTCACAATGCACAGCACATTAAGGACAGAGATCCTACATGAGGAGTAAGTGCACAGTGACTCCTGTGTTGACTTAACAAATTGACACTCTTGTTTATGGCCTCAGTAATCACCCTAGGCTCTTGTCATGAGCTGCCAAGGCTATGGAAGCTTTTTGAGTTCACCGACTCTGATCATATTTAGACAAGGTCATAGTCAGAGTAGAAGTTCTCTCCTCCCTTCAGAGAAAGGTACCTCCTTCTTTGATGACCTGTTCTTTCCACTGGGATCTCACCCGCTGAGATCTTTCATTTAGGTTTTTTTTTTGGCCAGAGTGTCTTGGCTTTCCACGCCTGAAATACTCTCATGGGCATTTCAGGTGGATCTGCATGCCTTAAGGGCTGATTCTGAGGCGAGTGCTTTTTAGGACATCTGCCATTCTATGAGTCTGCTGCGTATCTCGCTGCCCATGTTGGATCGTTCTCTCCCTTTTTTATTCTATCGGTTAGTATTTGCAGACACTAGTCTTGTTTATGTGATCCCTTTGACTCTTAGTCCTATCATTATGATCAATTGTGAACAGAAATTGATCACTTTTTACTGGCCAATGGCAGTGGTCCAGAGTTTCAAAGAATTTTAAATGTTCCATATCTGTGTTTAAGAACTGGATACCTACAGATCCCAAGAAATCATTAGAATACAATGAATGAAGAGAAATGAGTGGTCAACAAAAATGATTTATAATCTTTGTATAATCTTTGGATTTTCTTTTTTTTTTTTTTTTAAGATTTATTTCTTTATTTGAAATGCAGAGTTTACAGAGAGGCAGAGAGAGAAAGGTCTTCACCCACCACTTCACTTCCCAGATGGCCCCAATGGCTGGAGCTCCACTGTTCGAAAGCCAGGAGCCAGGAGCTTCTTTCAGGTCTTCCACGTGGGGGCAGGGGCCCAAGGACTTGGGCCATCTTCTGCTTTCCCACGCTATTGCAGAGCACTGGATCAGAAGTGGAGCAGCTGGGACTCAAACTGGCACCCATATGGCATGCTGGCACTGCTGGCAGCGACTTTACCTGCTACACCATGGTGCCAGCCCCTGTATAGATTTTGTTAATGTTTATTTTAAATATGAATTTTTCAGACATTTATTTACTTACTTGAGGGGCAAAGAGAGAAATAAAAAGATAAGAGAGAACATTCTTTCATCTGCTGTTTTACTCCTCAGATGCTTAGAGCAGCTAGTTTGGAGCTAGAGTAAAGCTGGGAGCTAATTGCTCAATCCAGGATTCTCTTGTGGGTTCTAGATTCCCAACCACTTGATCTATCACTTGCTGCCTCCCAGGGTTTGTACTGCAGGCAGCTGAAGTTGGGAGCAGAGTTCAGACTCAAATCTAGGCACTCTGAAATGGGGTTGCAGGCATTCCAAACAGGATTTTAACCCCCACGCCAAATCCCTTCCCCTACTGTCCACTTTTTAATGAAAACTTGATTATATAAAGATGAAAAGGTAGTAGAAGACATTTTTTATGATCATTTTTTCTTGTGTGTCAATACAAAATTTAAAATCTAATTATATTTTATAACCTATTTTGGTAATAGCATTAGACCAATGCCCTTAAGGTCATCAGAATGAGATTTTTCCAAATCTAAGGGGACTTTGAATATTATCTTTGGTAGATAATATTCAATTAGTGTAGAAGTAGGTAAACTGATACAAGAACCAGAGTAACCAGGACTTAATTCTTGGTTCTGTTACTTGCCATTTGCTCCTGACATATAACCCTTTTGAACTTCATTTTCTAATGCATAAATTAGGAATAATCATATTTCTTTCTCTCTGTGTTGTTGTAGCAGTGAAACAAAATGCAATGTTTATGTGGCATCTGGTAGTAGCTAGCATGTAGTTGTTGCTTAATGAATGTTATTTGCCTTCTCCCCTGTGGCCCAAGGTGACATGGCTTGTTAGTAATTTAATTAATCTTTTTTTTTTTTTTTTTTTTTTTTTTTTTTTTTTTTGACAGGCAGAGTGGACAGTGAGAGAGAGAGAGAGAGAGAGAGAAAGGTCTTCCTTTGCCGTTGGTTCACCCTCCAATGGCCGCCGCTGCAGCCGGCTCACCGCGCTGATCCTGGCAGGAGCCAGGAGCCAGGTGCTTTTCCTGGTCTCCCATGGGGTGCAGGGCCCAAGCACCTGGGCCATCCTCCACTGCACTCCCTGGCCATAGCAGAGAGCTGGCCTGGAAGAGGGGCAACCGGGACAGAATCCGGCGCCCCAACCGGGACTAGAACCCGGTGTGCCGGCGCCGCAAGGTGGAGGATTAGCCTATTGAGCCACGGCGCCGGCTATTTTAATTAATCTTTAAGAAATTGATTTGAATTCCTTTTAGTTTTTTTCTGTAGCAAGGCATAATTTGCATTTCCATATTATAATATTTCAGTAGCTCATTAGGAATTATTTTATGTTCAATTCAGAAAATTACCTTCATACATAATTGTTCACTGAGTACAGGTACTTTGCACTGGGACACATGATGATACCCAGAAATGATTTCCGTAAGAGTTCATGGTCAGTTTGAACTTTTGAATAATTATTCTTAACAAAGATAGAATTTTTATAGTAAGAAATTGATAGGGGTTTATTATTTCCTGATTTTTTAAGAATGTATTTATATAGTTATCCTGTTTGATTGCCAAAACTGTTTTGTGATTATTCTTCTTCTAACATTGTTTTTTTGTAGTGAAATATATTATTTTAAGTACCATTGACAGCAGCCAAAGCCTATAGTATCATTAAGACAGAGGAAGAAAGAATAAAACATTTAAGGCATGAGACAGGGTAGAAATTATTAAAACTGTCTGAGACTATAAAAACTGGATTTTAATACAAAATGATCCTGGAGAAGCAGCAGTATATATGTACCTTTGAAAACCGGGTTCTGAATCTGACTGGTATAGCCTACCTTCTTTTCTTTTCTTTTTTTTTTTTTTTTTTACATCAGGAAATTGTCTCATTCAAACAGGTTCTGATGTTATAGCTTAAAGTAGAACCTGTACAGGTACTTGTTTGTTTTCTAGATATTTTGAGGAATTTCATTTTAATAGTTGATTAACAATTTGAGCTATATATACCTAGGTTGATGGTTGTTCAGTTGTAAATTAGAATATAGAATATAGAAATTAGAATATATTGGCTGTTCTATCCATGCCTTGTTACTTTTTTCAAAGAGTGGGGCAAGATTGAGTTAAATTCTCTCTGCTTTTTTTAGATCTCTTCTACATATTTTTTCTATATCAAAGGCAGATTTTAAAAAGATTTTTATTTTATTTTATTTTAAAGACTGAATGGTAGGGGGTTGAGAGAGAGAGAGAGAGAGAGTCCTTCTATCTGCTTGTTCACTTCCCAGATTCCCATAATACCTGGAGCTTGGCCAAGCCAAAAGCAGAAGCTCGGCATTCTATCTGGGTCCCATGTGAGTGGCAGGGACTCAAGTACTCGAGCCATCACCTACTGCTTCCCAGGGTGCACATTATCAGGATGCTGAATGAGACGCAGAGTATGCACTAGAAACGAGGCACTCTGAAAGGATGCTGGCATTCTGGGTGTTGTAAGTGATGTCTTCATCACAGCACCAAGCATTTGTCCTTGATTTTTTTTAGCCTGGGGATCCCCATATATATATTTTAGGGGGTTCATGAGTCTTTTAAAATTGTAATATGTTTTGTATGTTTCTCCATGTAGGTATGTATATGATTTTTCCATGAAAATATTAGACACTGAATATCACAGAAAATACCCAAAATAGTTTCTGAATTCTGTAAAGTACAGAACTGGACAGTTCTTTAAGGCACAGTCCTTAGGGAAAGGTTGGGTTTAAAATGGGGAGCAAAACTTACACTTTACTCATCTCTTGGTATACTATCTTATGCTGATGTAGTTAAGGATAATGTGTTTCTACAAAGTCTCCTCTGTGTCATTTTAATTTCGTTTTTACTACTTCAAAGGGAGTTTGCTGTATCCAGAGTTTAAAGGATTTAGAATCATTAATTCTCAAAGGATTATTCTGTCAGTTTTTCTCTTGTTCAAGAATAATATTAGTAGGCTTTTCTGTTTTATTAGATGAACCCATTTTTTTGATCTCTTGCTTGTTATACTACTGGGGTTCAAGTTCCATTTGAAAGGTTTACATCCATGCAAAATATGAGTTAGGAAACCCCCTCCCTTCTTTTACTACATATCATTACCTATTGTCCACCAGAAATCTTAGATAAACTGCTTTGAACTTTGTTCTTGTACCTCATATTGATTATTTCAAGTTAAACCATAAGGAAATACAAAAAAATAAGCAAGCACATAAACATTTTTTCCAATTTCTTATTTTTTATTTCAAAGACAGAGAGAGAGACAGACACACACACACACACACACACACAGAGAGAGAGAGAGAGAGAGAGAGAGAGAGAGATCTTTCATCTGTTGGTTTAGCCCTCAAATGCAACAGCCAGAGCTTAGAAAAGGTTGAAGCCAGTAGCCAGGAACTGCATCCAGGTTTCCAGTGTGGGTGGCAGGGATCCAAATACTTTGCCATCATCTGCTTCCTCCCTGGTGCACATTAG